>NC_139834.1:6329877-6469877 GCF_963691815.1 Echiichthys vipera
TACGCTTCCACGCACAAACAAAGCACAGTGATAAAATTGTTTCTCATTCATTTCTTATTTCATTTAAATAGTTTCCCTTTTTTTAACTGATTTAGATCTCTTCCCTCCTCTTCTTAAAGATATTTTAATATTTTAAATTGACTTTTTTCTTTTGTAAAGCACTTTGAGCTGCATTTCTTGAATGAAAGGTTCTACCTGAACATAAATAACATTAATTATTATTATTATTGTTATAATCAGTACTATTCAAGTAGCATATTAAGCTAGGTTTCAGACAGAGGTGAATACAGGTGTATTCAGAAAGACGGTGTAAGATGTGTATGCGCTTTGCAAACATGTTCTCGTAGAAACCCAAAATATAAGTATGAACTTGAAAACTAGTAAACTAAACTAACCTTCTAGTGTCAAACTGCACATACCATCATTCTGCACAGTGAAACTCAAACATGTGAAGTAACAATAAACAGAAGTACAGTAAATATAAATCGCTGTAGTTCTTTATGATACATTTGAGGATTTTTAAAATCAATAGCATCACTATGAAAAAAAACTGAATTTTCTCAGTCTAGTCATTAAACTGGAAGAACATACAGTATATATGGGGTCCTGTGGCTGGCCATCGTACCTCATCTGGGCTGGAGGCCTGGTAGACTCTGCATGTGTCTTCATAATGCTGCTCAGCCTCAGCCTGGTCTGTTACACCGTTGGCCTCGTACACAGGCGTCACGTTGTGCACCAGGGCGATTGCCTTCACAGCCTCGTGAACTCTGCTGCTGATGGTCTTGCGGACCTTGGTGGCTGCTGGAGCCCTGGAGGCTGGAAGGTCATGGGTGGGCTGGAGACAATTACAGAAGGCACTTTGATTAAAAGAAGGGTGTACAGGAATCTGAAAAGAATTGTAGCCTTTTCAAGGTTTTTCGAAGAGTGGGCAGCTATTGTAGTCAGTACAATCTGTTCCGTCGAAACAAAGTTTTGAGTTGTATGAACATGTGAACTACTGATACAACAATACACAAAAACACACATTCACAAAGCTTTTTTTTTTTTTAAAAAAGAAGCAATTCCTAACTGGAGTTGTGTAGGCTTTACAAACTAGCTGCTTCACTGACTGCTGTTTGAATGATTGCTGCGATAGTGGCCTGTAAACATAACCAGATGTGTAAAGTAAATATGAACAATTTGCTTTTGCATTTTGGCCTTGCTATTTTTAGAATCCTGTGCGTTCCAGGGGTTAATGGCAGCGTCATTTAAGAAGTCCGGTCAGTGCTTTGCTTGTGGGCTAATCCTGTTTCCTGCTTCACTAACCTCTGGTGTCAAGGGGGACAAAGAGTGTCATCTGAGGTCAGGAAGCATTCAACCAAACAATAATCACAAACTCATATGTTTCTTAAAACAATGCCGCTGTGTGTTTGTTTTACCTTTTCCCAAGATTTTGGAATTCTTTATTATTCTGTTTGTTTTCTGAATGATGTGAGGGAATTTGTTCATTTTCAGTCTTCTCTTTGACAGACCTAGACCTCTGCATAGATACATGTGTGTTTTGTTTTTTACCTGTGTGTAGGCGCTGAACACGTGGCTCTGTACTTCATCCATTGAGTCCATCCCATATGCCACAGTTCCAAGATGGAGGCGCCTGAACACCATTTCATTGAGAGTAAGAGTTCCTGGTAAAGATCACATTAGAGGCATTCAAATAGTGAAATTCCTAGAAAATAATTAGTGATTGAAAGAGATCATTACATGTGGCACTTTTAACGCATAATGATTGACAGTACAAAAAATGAAATGTTTTTACAGTTTGGTTGCTATATAGAGCTGCAATGATTGGCCAACTAATTGCTTAGTCGATCAACAGAAAGATAATTAGCAGCTATTTGATAATCGTGTAAGTCATTTTTCATGCAAAAATGGCAGAGAATGCTGTTTCCACCCTATCATTTATGGAGATTTCCTGCTTTTCTCAGTTTTCTATTACATTAATCTGAAAAGCTTTGCATATTTTTTTTACTATTTTCTGACAATTTGAGGATTGAACTAATATATTGTTAAATCGAGAAAATAATCATCAGATTAAATGATAATGAAAAAATTCATGGTGCAGCTCTATTGCTGAATTATCATAATTTGCAAAACATCATGTGCATCATTATCTGTAAAAGTATTTGGGTTTACAAACAGTTTTCAGTTAGTGTTTGCATGTCACATATGGTGACTGGGGAAAAAAAATGGTTAGGAAGCCAGAAGCTTTTCCATCAACACTACACACAGCCTCTGTATCCTCACACTCACTTTAAAAGCATTTTCCGCCAGTATATCAAAAAGACCTCAGGGGCCTCGCACATACATTAGCCTGACCTGCAGACCCCACCGGCCTTATCGCGCTCATGATGGGGAAATGGCTGATCAGTTTATTGGGCATGAGGGCTATAAATCTGATGTGTAACACCTCGCGCCTGAGGAAGTGCACTGGTGGAGGTGTTGTGCTCTAAAAGGTGTGTATGGATGAGAGACTTCAGGCTTTTTTATGATTTAAGGGTCCAATAAGTAGCAGGTCTCCGGGAGCAGAAACCCCACCAGAGAGGAAAACCCCCCAGGGAAGGAAACGACTTAACTCTGTCCTACTGGATACTTCCTTGGCAAATCCTCAGCACTATAACTCCTCATTTTAGTACTTCACACACTGGCCTTATTTATTCTTTGGGCCACACAACCAAGGCTATTTTAATACAAAGTATGTTGCTTTTTACAGCCAATTCCTGCAGTCTAACCTGTTTTATCAGTCAGCAGGTAGGAGATGCGCCCAAGCTGTTCAGGTATGGTGCTGGCCCTCACCATCGTCCCAGGGATCTTGGAGTCTTTTTTAATCATCCAGCTGAAAACCATCTTTCCCATATCGAGATTGACACGCAAACTGCATCAAATAACAACAGGAAAATTAAGTGTATGGGCACATACAAATGCAACACTGCAGAAGACTTTGAAGTAGATAATCTTAAGTCCCACCTGATTGGCACAATGTTAGAAAAGAGCAGCAGGAAGCGAACGATCTGAAGATACCAACGGCCAGCAAAGTGCTGGAGGGCCACCATGACCAGTGACACCACCACCAGGGCTCCAAATAGGATTTTAGTCAAACAGTTCACCTCCAAGTCAAACAAACCCACCTAGCATGAACAACAGAAGCCAACATTATGAGTCAAATGATTGTAAAAACAAATGGTCTGTGCAATATGTCTGAGGGATAAGCTTATCGAAGAATCAGTTAATTAATTAAGGGTCTACATCCTATAAAACTCCTACATGTTCATACAAACTAAATGATCAAATCTTGTTGTTCAGGCTTTGGTTCATGGTACTGTACCTTGTGCCGTGGGTTGGAGGTGTTCATGACACTGCGCAACTCCTTGCCTGTGTAAATCACAACCCCCACCACTGTGCCTGGAGCGAGGGAGAGAAAAAAACCTTTACAAAACAGCCTCAGGTCAATATCACAAAGCTACAACATAAAACCCAATATCTCACGATGCTCCCCAGACATAATCTTGACGAGACATCTACTTTTTTTAAAAAAGGAACGTCATTTGCATTATTGGGTGCAGAATTTAAATTGCTTAATGGATAACACGTTATTATATGTTAGGTCTTCTATGGAAGAAGCACATTATGGGCAGCTGCCCAAGATCTGTTTTTTTTTGTGTGTTTGGTTAGATCAGTCAACAGATCATCAGCAATGCTTCTGTGCACCTGTGCGCTGAGAGCAAAAGCTGGTCCGGGTTTTACGCTGCCCTATTGGCAGAGCTGCACCATCAGTCAGTTATTTACCAGAGGCAACAACGGTGCTGGCCCACAGGGTGTTCTCAATGCTGAGACTCTCGTTCACTGGGGGATCACCATCTTCCTGTAACAGTTGACACAACAAATATTACAAATAATGAGGGAAGATACAAACCGGTCAAATGTCTATGTTTGAAGAAGCTTTGTAAACATTGCTAGCTTACACCCATCTAGACCACATGCACATCTCACACAACAGATCTCATTTTAACAATGCAGCTACCTGCACCGTCACGTGCACGTTTCAGCGAAAACGCAACCTCAAACACTTCAAGTCTATTTTTTCGACAATACGTGCATAAGTAGGTTGATAAAAGCCCAATAAAACACAACTACTTTATCACATATTACATATACCATTTAGATTATTATTTTCTCATTTTAATTATAACATTTACATCATATTAATTGTATTTTGATTTTTATTGTTTCTGATGGCATGTTTTTGCTGTTGTATGTATTGATTCTATATTGTGTAATCTTTATTCTTATTGGGTAAAGCATTTTCAAAAGTTGTCTATAAAAAAAATGTTTTCTTCTTTTAAAAGAAAGTTTTTGTCTCACGCGTCGGTTTGAAAATCTCAGACCAGATGGAACCGGTACAGACAGTTCCTTCAGTGTTGCGTTGTCATGTGGACGTGATGTCTGTGGCATAGCATAGGGCTAATCTATCTGTTAACTGACACATGTTGGTCACCCCCACTTCTCACAGTGATTCCACTGATACATTTCAAGTCACTTTTATTATTTTTCATCATTTGAAATGATTATTATGGTTAATTCATTAATCTATTATTATGGGGGTGGTAGTGGCTCAGTCAGACCAAGAGAGGAGGGTAGATTGGTGGCTGGAGAGGTGCCATTTCACCCATTTCACCCCCTGGGCACTGCTGAGGTGTTCTTGAGCAAGGCACCGAACCTCAAAAATTGCTCTGGGCGTTTCTCATGGGGCAGCCCTCTCGCTCCGACATCTCTCTATTAATGCATGTGTATAGGACCTGTTTGTGCATGTGTGCATATTTGAGGCCCGTGTGTGTGTGTGTGTGTGTGTGTGTGTGCATATTTGAGGCCTGTGTGTGTGTGTGTGTGTGCGTGTGCGTGTGCGTGTGCGTGTGCGTGTGTGTGTGCGTGTGCGTGTGCGTGTGCGTGTGCGTGTGCGTGTGCGTGTGCGTGTGCGTGTGTTTAAACAACAAAAGAGTGAAAAGTGAATTTCCCCTTGCGGGACTAATGCAGGCATGCTTTCTTTCTGTCTGAATACTAATGTATTTATTAGTAAAGTTGAAATGAAAATTCTAAATATATGCAGTGACTGCTGGTCAAATTATTACGGTGGTAGTACAAGTTGATTTTAAATCTCCTTTATCCCGGTCCAACCAAGCAAGATTGGCGGCATAACTTTTACATAAAAGTGACTCAGGCATGATACGGACATGTTAAATTGCAATGAGATCAACTTAAACTCAGACAGACAGCTATGCACTATGTCTGATCAGGGCCTTAGGGTTCAACGGTAGTAATGTCAGTACTCACCCTGGTGAAAGTCCCGATAAAGTTATGGATATCAATGTTTGGTTCTTCTGCGTACACATACGATCTGATTTGTAGAAGGTCCTGTGAGACACCAAAAACATGATTTAGGATCACTGACAGATGATGTATGATTGAATAACGACGAACGATTGAGAAGACAAAAACAAGCAAAGCCTTACTTACAAATCAAACAACATGCAGCTATCTGACAATATATCTCTTAGACAAACACCAGACTTATTTCTATTATCCTTTACAGTTCATGCCAACCGTGTTTGCTCTATGGTTTTGCATTTTATATTGAGTACATTTGCTTCAGGCTAGAAAGATAAGATTGAAACGTTCAAAAGAATAAATATTGCTTGACATGTTTGACAAATAAGGCAGTTATGTTATTTTCCTATTTGGTCTATCCTGGGGCACATGTTTTCTCAAATAGCCTGTTAGCAGGTGTCTGGAGAGCAGGAGAAGCAGCAAAAGAGGCGAAAGGCATCAGTTTAGACCTAGGGTTGCAACTAACATACATTTTTATTTTTGATTAATCTTATTTTTATAATGCAATTCATCATTTGATAATGATGGTGAATGATGCATTTTCCCACAGCCCAAATTAACACCCTCAGTGTGTCTTGTTTTGTCCAAAACACAAAGATATTCATGATGAAGACAACCAGACAGTACAGTTTCACAGCATCAGTGATTTCTTTAGGCACATTAACTTAAAAACATACTTAGAAAATGAATTTTGATAATTGATAATTATTTGTCAATGGACAAATTTATTAAACGGCTAATCAGCTCTAGACCAGTATGCCAATTTGCCAATCGCAGCCATCAATATTAACAATGTAAACTGCCTCTGATAAGAACAGGATTTCTTCCTGTTTCATAACAACAGTTTTATTAATTGATCGGTCAAATCAATGCTTCACATTTAGACCCACACTGCTGTAAACTATAGCTAAATGTCAAATTTAGGTTGAGAGTACATATATCTATACATGAATCTTTTTGTTTACGATTTACTGAATTTGAAATCTAAAAATATCTGCATCAATGTTTGCCACTGAAGACCTCAAAGAACTAAAAGTACAGGCCTGAGGTGAACCTTTGACCTTCAGTCCTTCTCTGATGACCAGGCCACCCTGCACTCCAGTTAAACGACTTCTCTGTCCTAATGAAAGACTTGCTTCTGTGACACATAGTTGGCATGTGCAATTACATATATTCATCAGTTCTTCCTTCACAAACTACAAGGCGAAACGACAGCATAAACACAGCGTTTCTCCTGCATCCTTAACTACCTCTCCGTCTAAATGTTATGACTCACGGCAGCAGTTGGCAATCTCTGAGTGCAGGCCACTGGGAGGCGTAGTTTCCAGTCTGTCTCTCCGTCCAGCTGGTCAGTCCGCAGGAAGCAGGAGCCTGGGAAGGAGAGGACAAGAGCTGCCACTGATGCCAGATGGAAACACATTCACCCCTAGGGGGCAACAATAGATAAAGTTACTTTTAGTTAAAGAAAAAAAAAGGGGGGGGTGGGGGGGGGCTACATCTATAGTTCATAGATACTGAAGGCTACAGTCAACTGTTGATGTTTTTTAATAATATAATAAACATACTGTACATAAGAAAATTTAGCATGGGGTCACAAAAGAATAGCAGCAACTTCTATGAATGGGACTGAACTGATTGGGAAGTAAGGGCGTCCACCAAAGCCCATCCCCCCCGACTGGCTTGCATGCGTCATCCTGCCCAAAACTCCCAATCCTGGCCTATAGGCTCCTTATAATTGACCTAATGGCCTCCACATGGAAGAGAGATAACCAAGCCCTATTTCCAGTAAAACAAAGCTGTTGTTTTTCTTCCCCAAACAGGAAGTCGCAACAACAACACGCATCTCTCACCGAGTCACATTTGGGTTTCTGGAAGCAGAAGATAAAACATGTGCTTGTGATGTGATTTTTGATGCCTCAGAGGTTGTTATTTTGAATGGACTTGTGCATTTTGTTAATGTGCAAATATTAACAAGCGTAATGCAGTTCGCCAAGCTTGTGATATCTCTGACAAATCTTGTCCTAATCCGTATTTGATTATTCAGATGAGGCATCCTCCTCTCCTGTCTCCTTTTTACTCTTTGCATTTGATTTCTGTCTGTCCTCCGATTGTCCTTATCTTCTCATTTGAAAGACAAAAATCGGTCATCAAAGACAGAGCGTGAACAATGTTTTGTCTACAGTGCGTAGAGCAGGAACTCTCCACCATGCCGTGGTGATAGTTCAGTACTGGACCCAATTACAATTTTGACATTTTTGGGACTTCCTGTCCTGGCTCAGAGCTAATCCCTGCACCTCAGCGCCTTTTTAAACAAGTCATTTCCCCAGCCAGCCAGGCAGCCAGCCTGTTGTGGAGATCTGGATGAATGACCAGCAGATGTTTACCATTTCTTTCAGAGGTCCTTAAAAAGATCATGTCAGCAGGAACACGCTGGTTCTACAAAGAAAGGCAGAAAGAAAAACATCACTTCAACATCACTTCCTGATCTTGCACTTTTCCTCCTCCCTCCTCTGCTCTTTAACTGTAGGAAAAGGAAGACTTTAGCTTTTCATGTGCCACATTACCAACAGCCAGTCGGTCAAAAATAATAAGCCCTTCAGCAAATCATCCTGTCGTGGCCCGAACAGGACCCTGACCAGGTTTTACACTCTGCGTGACCTGGCCCCTCCACTACACGAGACAAATTCTCCATTCCAATCATTTGGACAGCCTGCCAAAAACTGAACCGTGCATGGATTATTTCTAAGTGGTCGATAGGCTAATAAAAATGACTCTTGAAATGCAGGTTCATATAAAATGTTAAAGCTTTCCTGTAGTCAGCTACTGGTTTCAACCTCTGCTGATGAGTTTTCATTTCTGAATTGTAACACACATAACTCTGAGTCACTCAGTCATATTAGTGAGACATTTAGGACGACATGTGTGACCTTTCCTTCAGCTGCTTTGAAATGAGTGATTCAGAAAGAAGCCCTCAGTGGGAAACTGAAGACTGGACCCACTTCTCATGTTTCATGTACAAAGACCTCAGAGAATCCACTCAAGAAGAGCAACTTAGATTAGGTATTTTAAACAAACTATAAACTAGGATTTGAAGATGACAAAAAGTACATCAATAAATAGTACTTGATTGAATTTGTGTTGGAGATCTAATTAAAGGCATTTTAGGTGCATGTCTGTTGCGTATGCATTAAGTTTGACAGGCTGAGGCTCAGCATTGATCACAAGATTACAAAATCTTTACTAACTCCTTTCACCTCAGTCACCAGTGAAGCACTGAAGATTAGCAACCCCCTCATTAGTCCCTGTCATATAAATGGGAACGTGACAGTCCTAAAAAAAAAGCGAAACTATTAACAGATGTGAATGAAACAATCTTTAACAAACCTTTTCCACGATTATAAGATCTCCAACTTGAATACCGCTGCTTTTAACCTTCACTGTGCCTGAAATACACATAACAAAGTTTAAAGTTAATTAAGTGTTTTTGTATATTACTTGATGGGTTGCATATGCTAATATCATGTCAGAATCTCCACCCATTATAATACTTCAACATAGATTAAGAGCATTTATGGGATTGATCTTTCAAAAGATCATATCTACAAAAAACAAGTTCTCCTGTGAAATGAAACGTGTCTTGAAAACAAAATGTCTTCTTTGGGTGAACTGTTCTGTGCCTCACCAGTCAGTCACCCCACTGAATTTAGGAAAGTAATTTTCCTTGCGGATTTGAAAGAATGCTGGGGGAGTTGAGCCTTTTCTCTCATTCCGTTTGGAATGAACAGGCAAAATTGTTTGGAAGAGATCACTGACCCTTGACCTCTGTCATGACCTCCGGGCTTTGCATATGTAAGAAATTAAAGCACATTAATATTGCTATGCATTAGGCTTCAAGGCTCTACACGGCATGTAACACCACTTAGACACAAAATGTGGCATAGTATCTTACTTTTTCTAAAAGAGGAAGCATTGATCAATATAAGGGAGTGCCTTTATGTTAATATCTCATGCATATTTGCTGCTAATAGAACCACACCTTTTAGTCGACGGAAAAATAATCACCAACTATTTTGATAAGGGATCAATCGTTAAAGTCATTTTCATGAAAAAATGGAAGAAAATACCCTTTCCACCCTCTTAGATATAAAGATGTCCTTTTTTTCTCTGTTTCATATCATATTAAACTCAATATCATTGGGGTTTGGACTGAAAAACTAGAAATTAGAAAGACATTATAAGCGATTAATCGAGAAAATGAACATGATTGCATTTTAATTGCTTAACATGCAATCAGAGCTGCAACAATGTTTATGTGATTAGTTGAAAATTCAGAAAATTAGCCTGCAACTATTTTCATACTCAATCAATACATTTGCTTCTTGGAGTGTTGGTCGAATTAAAAAAAGAATTGGAATATTGGAAAAATTAGAACGGATGTTTGTAACTAAAAGTAACCTCAGTTTTACGTCAGTGTACATGGACTTACGGTATACTTATTGTGCCATAACTTTATTGCTATTTTCCTTTACTTGTGTGTTTACCTTTTTATTATCGCATTGATACAGACGTTGCAAACTTGTTGTACTTATACAATTATGTCTTTCACTATTTTTGACATTTTATAGACAAAAACGATTAATTGATTAATCAACAAAACTTACCACAAAACAACTTCAACCAGTGTCTCCCTATGCTAGAAAACAACACACGAAGATCTGAAACCATAAAGTTTCTAAAACCCCAGAAAGATATGCATGGGGGCCGCTATCACGGAGGCAACCAGTCATTGTGTTTATGGGTAAAACAAGCTGCCACATCAAAGGGGCAAAGTGATGGAAACCACAAGAGGTCCCCTGCTTTTTATTGCTGGTAGCACTTTATACCAAGGCCTCTTATGTACACTTTTACATCTCTGCTTTGAATTACCCACCATTTCCCCTAGCCCCAATAAGTCTTAACAGGACCAACCTCCTACAGTTAATAGACACTAATGCTAAGAAATAAGCAACATGGTTCAGGTATAAACATAACCAATGTTGTCGTCTAAGCCTCCAATCTTTACCTCTTGTTGAAAGCTTGCTGTAAATCTGAGAGTTCATTTCTTTGTCGCGGATGTAGCATCTTATTTCTTCCACTGCCTCTCTCATGATGGTAATAGCCAAAACAAGACCCTGGAGAGTAAAATGTCAACATTAAAAAGTCTCCAAAGTAGAGAACAACAAACCAACTTTATACAGGGGTGTGCTGTGGCAACTGTGTTGAGAAAACTGAGAAATACCTTAACATTTTCCATCAAAAGAAGAATTAACCAAGATGCAGTGAGCACTAATAAAGAACGTAAAATGAAGTTGATTGAACATTATAATTAGCAGTTTGTGAACATACCAGAGGGACCCAGTAGGTGTACAGTGCACCTAAACGTAGCTCGTTGATAAACTGAGAGCAGGCCAAAAGCAAAAAGTACAAGTTGAAGAAGTACTTGAACTGATGGAACAGAACCTGTGAAGATAAAACAAAGAAGCATAGTAAGTCAAATATTGAAATAAAGCATGAACATAAAGCATTTGTTTCAACACAATTTTAATAATGTTGACATAAGACTGCCCTTTTAGTAGAGACTATTCTGTTGACAAACCAGTATCCCAGTAAACAGTAATACAGTATATTGATACTTTAATAATCCATTAAAGCGTTATTCGGGTGTAAAATCATCCCAGGGTCTTTTTCGGCAAATTCGGTCATTAAATAAGTCATCGAGACAATTTTCTCTGTGTAGGAAAGAAAAATGAGGATTTTAGCCTGTTTGTTGCACAAACAAGCAATTTGAAGACCCCGGGCTCTAGGAAATGTATTTAGCAAACAATGAATTGATTTATAAGGAGCATAATCTGCAAATTATAAAATCATTTTCTTTAAAGTGATTAAAAAGAGCTCAGCTATAAGCACATGAAAAGAGAAATGTTAATAACCTGGATTTGAAAGTGCTCACAGTTGGGGATGATTTCAGATCTGCTGGTAGTTTGTTCCAGTTGTGTGCAGCATCACAGCTAAATGCTGCGCCACCATGTCTAGTTTGAACTCTGTGCTCCACTATCTAACCTGAGTCTGTAGATCTCAGCTCTACTGGGTTTATACTCTACTAACATGTCATTCATGTATTCTGGAACGCAACCATTCAGTGATTTGTAAACCAGTAGCAGAATCTAATCTATTCTTATTCCTTACATTGGGAGCCAGTGTAAGGTCTTAAGAACTGGGGTGATGTGATCTGATCGCTTTGGTTCAAACTCCAGCTGCAGCTTTTTGATACTTTTTTGGGGGGCGTCCTGTCAGAAGACTGTTACAGTAGTCGAGTCTATTGGAGATGAAAGCATGAATCAGCTTCTCCTGATCAGTTTGGGACATAAAACCCTTAATTGTGGATATGTTCTCAAGTTGATAAAAGGCTGATCTGGTGACTGATTTGATATGGCTGTTGAATAAAATCCAAAATTGTCCACATTGGCCTTATAAACAACAAAAGACATGAAACAATATGCAAACAAATATAGTAGCTTATTCTCCATTGGTGTCGTTCTTAAAATTAACACTCATGCTTCAACTTTGCCCAGTTTCATTACCACCATTGTGCAAGATTACTACCAGGGGAAAACTTGTGTCTTGACATTGCTCCTGTACATCATTTCTAAAACTTTTGCCAAGTGGAGAGTAGAGAACATGAAACCACACACAGAAACATAAAGACGACAATATGTTTCAGTGAGAAGAACTTCTTGACATGAAGCAAAGTAAATAAAAAGCATCACAATTTGCAATGCAAAATGGCTCTGCTCATGTCTTTGGCTTTCCAAACAAATCTGAGCTACTTTCAATGTCTGACTTCATATACACACAAAGCCATAAGATCTTAAGACAACTCAATGTCTGAAAAAACAAATGCAAATGTAAATCAGGACACGAAAAATGCAAGGTCAAAAACACACAGCTTAGTGCGTTAACTGCCGTCAATGTAAGAAATTGCCAACTCATGTCACATCTGCCACTCCCATATTCTTCTAAGAATGTGAATGTGATCTGGTGGTATGAGACTATGTTGCTGTTTGGCTGAATGTAACTGAAACTGACAAAGAGCTTCATCTTAACATGAGACATTCCACTATATATGAATAAATATTAAACTCCTTATACTGTTGGCATGTGAAGTGAAGCCTCTCCAACACATCAGACTGGTGCATTCATATGAAAAACTGTCTTATATACGAAATCGTAATAAGTGTTCTTGCATCTAAGTATCCATAGCTTTGATAAGGGCTGCACAATTATGACCAAAGTGATAATCTTGATTATTTTAATCGATATTGAGAGCACAATTATTTATCACAATTATTCATTGATTTCAGGGACAAAATATTTGAATTGCAGTTTCACATACAGATAAACAGAGCACTGCTTTCACGCTCACGGTGTGATTAAGAATAGACTTAAAATAAGGACTTCAGCGGCAACATTTACAGTTTTTCACAGGCTGCACGTGCTGCTGCATGACTGCATGGAAGCGCTTGATTTGATATGCAGTGGCGTTTTCTATGCGCTGAGCAGACATTTAAAAGTCAATCATGTTCATTCAATTGTGGTAAGCCAAAAGAGTGAACGCGATTAATACTTTATCATTATGCAGCCCAGCTTTGATTCTCTGCCTGAAAAAGATTGGGCTGGCTGTCAACATTTTCTCCGGCTTCACTCGGGTGCAAATATCCTTTTTTTTTGGGGGGGGGGGGGGTTTAAGCTTGTGATATATTTGATAATATTAAAATATATATAAATAGAGTGGGAGGCACGGTGGTGTGGTGGTTAGCACTGTTGCCTCAGAGCAAAAGGGGTGCTGGTTTGAATCTGGGCTGGGGCCCTTCTGTCTGGAGTTTGCGTGTTCTCCCCGTCTGCGTGGGTTTTCTCCGGGTTCTCCGGTTTCCTCCCACAGTCCAAAGACGTGCAGGTGTTAGGTTCATTGATGACTCTAAATTGCCCGTAGGTGTGAATGGTTGTCTGTCTCTGTTTGTCTTTATGTGTCCTGTGATAGACTGGCGTCCTGTCCAGGGTGTACCCCACCTCAAACCCCAATGTCAGCTGGGTTCGGCTCCACCCCCCCCCCCGTGACCCCGAAAGGGACAAGCATGGATGAATGGATATATATAGACTATATTATCACTTTTATTCAGGTTCAGGACCAAGACTGTTGCTGTAGTTCAAGCTTGGACAGAAACTATGCAGCTTCATGAAGGGTCGGACCTGATTTTTTGGGCCCGAACATCTATCATCATCTATCATCCATCAGCTCTAATGCTAATATGTTGTAGTTTGGGATTAAGATATTCTCACATTAAACTAAAGAAAGCCTAAAAACACAACTAATATTCTAATCTGAGGCATGTTACAATTAGTTGATTTATCAATTAGTTGATCCACAGAGGGTAAATCAACTATTTTTATAATTGATTAATTGTTTTTGTTTTTCTCTGTTATTTATATATTCACTGAATATCTTTGAGTTTTGAACTGTTGGTGAGACAAAGCGAGTGATTTATAGACAACATGGGCTCTGGGAGGTCCTAATGGGCATCTTTCAGTCTTTTCTGACAATTTCTAGACTAAACTATGAATTGGCTAATCTGGAAAATAACTGTCAGATGAGCCCTAATGTGAAATGTAACATGAGCCAACACTACGATAACCACCCACCACTGTTGCTAGTAAAGTGGGTGTTACAAGATGATGATTCCTCAGATTATGATTGCCTTAATGTGAAAATCTGTCCTGCCGAAGACAATGAATCAGAGCCAGGCTGAGAGATGTGGGTGGTGGTTTTGGGGGATAAAGGGAGGGAGAATGGAGGGTTGACCTTTGACTGACACTAACCGCAGGCAAGAAGGTGAAGAAGTTGTACTTCTGGTTGTTAATGACATTCCTTGGGTACCTCTGGTCCCTCTTTTCTGGGTGGCCGAGCCACACGGTGCGGGGACGGAAGTCACCCATGCCACAGCACCTCGACCACGGGCAGCACCTGAGAGGAATTGACAGGGAAGGTTCAAGAATCACACACTTAATCTAAGCATTTGGTTCAACGGCATGCTGAGAAACAGACAAGTTACATGAAATAATTAACTAAATATTTATGATTTAGTTGATTAATTAAACCATTTCACTTTTAAAATGCAGATTGTGTAGTTTGACTCCTAACCCTGCGCTGTATTGTGTGAAGCTGTCTAGGTAACAGCTCCACTTTTAATGCATTTCCTGTCACAACTCTTAGTTAATGTGTTGCTTATTGTAGCTACAAAACCCACAGAACCGACAAGGCTGAGCTAAAGGTCCACCACCATGGAGTACGGACAGAGTATGTCTTCCAAGATAATAATTAACTTCATCTGGAAATAGGGGGGCCACTCCCTTCACTCTACCCAAACAAAGACTTCCATATCAATAAACTAGAGCACAGTGACCTTTGGATTAATAATTGAACTAGTTTCTAAGTTATAAAACACTTCCTATAAACAAAATATAAGCGTAAGAAATATGAAGCCTCTAGCTAATGCAGACAAAATGGTTCCTTTCAGAGAAAGAGGAACAAATTAGTATTAAAAATTAATATTCTCTGTTCAAAACCTTTCTGCCAGACCTGACGACTTCTCTTTTCGATATTTAATATACAATTCTTGTATATGTTGCAGACAAGAAGACAAGAACGGGCTCTCTTATTGTAAAGCGACTCCTGGTTTCTGTAAACTTGAATAAAATAATCCTGTTGCTCTTTTTCTAGTAGTCTCTCACTGAGTGCATCCTACGGCTACAACTACCGATGGGCCTTTTTCCTGGAAGACTTTTTTACATGTCACAGTAGAGAAAGCACAGGTGTTAATAACAAAATTCATGATGGCTAAACTGTTTGTAGCTGATGCAGTTCCAGCGTCCTGGTATAATTGTGCATGCTGGCTCACTGTCACGGCTTTACTGTGACAGTTGAATAGAATGGGGGCTTCATTAATGTTATTAGTAACACCTGTGCTTTTCCTACTATGACGAGTCAAAATGGCTGCTGTGAAAAGGGCCCTTTTATTTTGTTATCATTTGCTCTGCCAAATAGTCGATTAAGTGATTTTTGTGTGTGTGTGTAAAATAAAGTCCAACATCATAAGGGATCACCATGGTAACACTTCAAATAGTGAAAACGGCCATTAAAATTTCCCTGAAGCCAAGTTGACATACCATTCAAATCTCCTGTTTTGTCTATCAAGCAGCTCAAGATGTGCAAATCTTCACATCTGAGAAACCAGAACCTGTAAATGTTTTTGCTTATGACAAATGATGCTTCATTCATTATTTCTGCAAATTATTTTACTGCTTCTGTCAATCGACTAATCAATGAACCCATTCTTTCTGCTCTACAGCTAAAACGGTGTGTTTATTGATATATGGGACAGTTCATGGGAATCTTAAAGGGACAGTCTGGATATTTTGAAGAGAGTTCATTAGGATATCCTTGTCTCCAAAGTGAACTGTATTTCGTAGTTGCTGTCATAATCACTACTTTTTTATTATATTGTATTGTTGTCTCTTGCATAAACCACTGAAAGGCTGCTATGTAACAGTGCACAGCACAGTTGCACTTACGTGAATATGGAAATTCTATGGTTAAGAGAATGTTGTGCCAAAGGAAAAGGCTGCCTGATGACAAGGTAAAGCAGTAGAAATATTCTAAATATTGTGCACACTTAAACTAAGAATGTTTTTTTAGGTGGCTAAAATACATTTTTGCTGCTGCCCCCATCCACATCAGTACATTGCTTTGCTTCCTTGTCTGTGTTGACTGACGTCTACTGTACACTATGGTTAAGTACCTCATACAACCATATTTCAAAATATCTGAACTAACTCTGTAAGTTGGTTTTGTAGAACACTCAGGTGCCAGTTTATTAGGTACACCTGACTAGCTAATACTTATGGATTAAAATACAGCAGTTCTGCAATAAACCTCCCTTCATGAAGGTTATAATGTTCAGTTTTTGTTCAAAGGTGTTGATTCAACTTTAGGGTAATTTTTGAGCTGACTGCCATCTAACAATTCCCCCCTGGGATTATTAAGGTATTTCTGATTATGATTATGATCTACTGTAGGTAATACAGTGACTATGGATTGGTACCTCATTCAACCCTGTTTCAAATACTTAACTATCCCTTCACTAAGGACGCACTCACACTGTCCATCGACCGTGCCCCAGGACGTTTCACGGCTAAAGTCTAGTTTGTTTGACCAGTGTGAGGAGCGGTACGCTTGCCGGCCACGGCCCGTTTGGGAGATGTGCGCTTTTCGTAAAGCACGTTTGCACATGTACGAGCATGAGCGTGCGCACGTGTACGAGCATGAGCACGAGGCCTACGGCGGTTCTGACGTCATTTTATGTGCGCCTGTTCGGACATAGAAAAAAGGACGGACCATGCGCAGACATTTAAAACAATGGCGGCGAAAGGTTCACGTTGGTGTGATGCGGAGGTGGATGTTTACTGCAGATTTGGTCAAATGAACATATTCAAAAACAGTCGGCAAGACACACATAAACTCAGAGGTCTACGGAAAGATTTGTAAACAAAGCGATGCACCGCGATGACGTCAATCAATGAGTGTGACGTGTTACGGCGTGATGACGTATAGGCGGCAAGAAGCATTCGCCGCGGCCCAGGGAGTGTGAGTACAAACGGGACGGGCCGCGGGGGGAGAGGGAGAGGGGGGACAAGTTCCCGTAAAGTACGGGGCACGGTACGGATGGGCAGTGTGAGTGCGCCCTAAGTGGGTTTTGTAGTACACTCAGATGCCAGTTTATTAGATTATTAGGATTCTACTTTAGGATGATATGATGATTTTTAAGGATGTCATTTGCAGTGCATTGCACAGAGTGTTTCTATCATCTCGCCTACCTTCACTGATATAAAACTGAACATCACAGTATATCCTCCATGAAGGAAACATTCAGGACATTTTATATCCATAATGCATTAGTGTTGGCTGGGTGCTGGCTACCCAACAAACTGGCAGCGTAGGGCATAACTACAATGTCAGAGATTGGACAGGTGAATGGCACGCATCAGGCTTGACTATTTAAATACACTGCAAACTGCAGAGAATACTGTAATACACCGAGCGGTTAGCTACTTGGCCAAATAGTCTGCATTATGACAGCTTATTTTCAGACATTTTGTCTTTTGCATTTGTGATTATTACAGAAGGTGACATCATCACCATGGCAGCCTGATGACCGGACTATTGGCTGCATTTCAGCACTTTATGTCTGCCCTGTCCCTGTGTCTCTCCATCATCACCATCATTTAGTAGGCCTTCTGGTCAAAAATAACGCCACTAAAGCATCATATAACCAACATGTGAAACTAGTCTAGCACACAGTATATCCTCTAAGTCTGGGCCTACATTTTTTTCCAGTATCTTCTCATTGACACTGTACCGAGCAAATATTGACATGGGCGTCAAATGCACTTGCTCCGACTGCAGCCCGGAACAAGGATGTATCGCGGAGCTTATAGCTAGCTGTTTTGAAGCTACTATAAATGGCCACATCATTTTGAACATTAGTCGTTGTTTTTTCCCCCCCTAGCTGATATTTTTGTGGCGTAAAAGACGCTAACCGCTGAGGCTAGTTAATGACACAATGTCGCCACGCTCATGTAAACAATGTAACAGCTTTAACTGACAAAAGCAGAGAGCGACGTGCGAAAACCTGTCGTCAAATGGCTTCGTATTAATTCGTCTGTGCTACTGTATAACGCCCCTTACCCATTTCTGTGTTTACTGTCGTGTCTTTTCGGTCTTCTCACGGGCTGTAAGGGGATATTGTCGGTCATTCCTGCAGCTCCCAGTACCGGGTGGAGGCTGTAGTAGGCACGTCAGCCTGGTTCTGGGCGGAGGCTTCCCCGGCTGTCACTCACACAGGACGGTCTCAACAGTCAGCAGGTTAGCTTAGACCAAGCACACTTACCTCAGCATGAACCACTGACCCCCTTTCACAGGCATATGATCATATTTTAGACTTTTATCAATATTTGTGACGGGGGTTAATGTATCTGTATTACTGAGTTGATAATTAGTATGCAAGTAGGCTATATAGTTACATTCTCTTATCTTTCTCTTATCTCTTATCTCTAATCCAGCCCAATTCTACTTGCCAGGCAACAGCCTGGGTCCTTGTTAACTTCCTGTCAGCTGACGTCATTCACATACACTGCAACAGGAAATAAACTGGGACACGTGTTTCTGTTTGAAATGGTCTATAGAAGCATCAAACTATAGTAGTAAGGATTTACCTATGAATTATTGCTGGGGATAGAAGCGATTAATCTCTAATTAATGCTGTTTTGGGGGGAAATTACCAATGGTGGAGGAAGTACTCAAACTGCACTGTTACGAGTAAAAGTCTGGCATTCAAATCTTACTACAAAGTAAAAGTACAAAAGCATTAGAATCGAAATATACTTAAAGTACCAGTAGTAAAAGTGCTTATTATCCAGAATGGTTGTCCATTTCAGAATCATTTTATATGACTGAATTGTAATTATTGATGCAATAATGTGTACATTTGTCCTGTCATCGGAGTACAAAAGTACAAATTACATTCTCAAAAACCATCCTAAAGTAGAATCCTAATAACCTAATAAACTGGCATCTGAGTGGACTACGAAACCAACTTAAAGGGATAGTTCAGATATTTTCAAAAACAGGGTCGTATGAGGTGCTAATCCATGGTCAGTGTTTTACCTACAGTAGATGGCAGTCAGCACAAAAATTATCCTAAAGTTGAATCAACACCTTTTTAAACAGTTTCAACAAAAACATCATAAAGGGAGGGTGTTTTGCAAAAGTGCTTTATTGAGTGCATTAGTTTTAGCTAGGTAATAACCGCATAAACTGGCAACTGAGTGTACTACCCCAGCACCTTAAAGAGATAGTTAAAATATATTGAATTAGGGCTGTATGAAGGCCCACCTAAAAAAGACAATATCAGTTTGAATGTGCACTAGATTTTGAATATTTTTACCGCTTTACCTTGTTGTCAGACAGCCCTTTCCTTTGGCACAACATTTTGTCATATTGTAAGCTTTAGTTCTCAGTATACACTGGAGATCAAGAACAAAGTAGTAATACTTGATTTATTGGGAAATATTGTCATTTATTATTGTTCAAAACTTGATAGAATATCCATTGGATAGACCAGTGCTGCACTAGCATGTTTTTTAAATACTGTAACCAAGTCACTTCAACAAAAACCTTTATTTAGTGAAAAAAAACAGTGATCAAAATTAGAGATCAGTAACCACTGTGTCAGAGGAGAAGATTTCAACAATGTTTTCTTCTATAGGATTCAAAAATTAACACGAAGTGTAGAGGCCACAGCTTTGAATGACTTCAGCACAACTGCGCCCACAGGACATCACTAGTTTCTCACACTGCTCTGGTTTGATCTTGATCAGTCTCTTCCACAGTTCAGTAACTGTAGTGGGTTTCTTACACATTACTTTGTCACCAAGGATTTTCCAGAGATTCTCTTTGGGGTTAAGATCTGGACTCTTAATTTAATCAGAATTCACAGCAAAGACTCTTGGATCTAAATCCTTATAGGGGCAAAATTTGGAACAGATTAGCTTCAACGTTATATTTTTTGCATATGGATTTAAGTCTTGTGTACATACTGTATGTGCCAGTATAAAAGTCTGCTTGTGCATACATGTCAATTTACCTTAAGGTATATATGGCTATGCATGTTTGTATATTATATATATTATTTGCACGCTAGGTAATTTTTTTACATGCACAATATACCATGAATCAATTTAAGCGTAAAGTAAGTAAAATACAATTTTTTAGTAAAGCAAATAGAAAGATGAATGGTGGGCGAACAGTACTGTAGCGAAATGCTTAAATTTTATGCATTAAATCTTGTAAATATTTTTTTTTTCTTTTGTCTTTGTACGTCTAGGTTTTGTATTTTATTTTGTGAATGTGTTCTGCTGTCTATGACAGAATCAAATGGTCTGATACACAACAACAAAGACTGAACATTGTGGTTGCATTTATATAGAGCTGTTGTATTATAGTAGAGGTGTTTCTGCTTACTCAATGTCCACCCAGTTTGAGTGCACTAAAATTACATTTAATGAGGGTAATTTATCATGTGAAAAGGCCACTGTATAGTTCAACTAAAATGGATGGACACATGATTGGAGAGTACACTTCAGTTGTGGATGCAAATAGATGTTTGTTGAGAATGCAAAATGGCAAGGGATTAATGGCTTTTGGCGGATCATTATAGAAAGAAATACTCACCGGTCATCTGAAGGTGAATTGATGTAAATTAGGGATGTACATTTAAAGTTGCCTGCACTGGGACAGAAATTAGTACAGGGGTAGGGCACATTTCATTGGCTAGTGTTACACTAACAAATAAGTCTCCAGTCTTATACATATTTCATTATCAGCCAAGTCTTGTAATACAGAGTAGTGAAGCAATGACAGAGAAAGTATTGAAAAAGTCACCCTGATTTTATTTTTCAAAATCAGAAAATATTTAGGTGTAGGAAACATTTGGAAAACAAAAAAACATTTACATTGTAAACAGGCCGAACTGGCTCAACATCACTTGAATTGTAGTGACCAACTTGAAAGCAGTTGTACATGGTTTGCTAAGGAAAGGCACAACTTGGCAAATGCATATCAATAAGGAATGTACAGCAGGGGCCTACAAAGTACTCTGACCATTCTGAGTTTTGTAAAGTGTCCAGTGATACATTCATTACTGTTCAACTCAGCAGGTTGAGAATGAGAATCTTACTGTATACTCGAGAATGTATCGGAAAAAAGTACAGAGCATTGCATTGAGAGTAGGGGGAAGAGGAGGACAACTAAAATCTAAACGAGGTAGAACTTACCCCCTAACCTCAAGCATTTTATGAATCATAAATAAATTAATGATGCTACAAGCTGATATGACCTAGAAGAAAAAAAACAACATTTACTACTGACAATTACTCAATGTTTCACACAAAATCTGACAGGAAGGAAAAGTTAACAAAATTGTTGATTTGCCCTTTCCCCGTTCAGCCATCACAATAAAAGCAGTGAAATGCAACTATAAAATGTAAATGTAACTAAAAACCAGAAATAAAGTGCAGGCATGAGAACATTTAGCTTGTCATAGCCTTCAGAACTCAGCCAACTAAATAGGATTCTGCAAATTGACAAGTGGAATATGTTGGGGGAGGGGGAAATGGACTCCTGTAAACTGGTGAAAATATGAAACAATGCTACGCCATACAACACACTAATTTATCAGTCTAACAGAGACTTCACAATAACCTTATGGTGCAATGAAAGGCAACAGCAACATTGTACAATTCGGGTTAGGCACTTTGCAAAAGGTCTGAGTCATTACTTACTGTATCTTAGCACTGTTGCAACAATGATGAAAGCCTATTTTGTGATTTACATTATCTGAAACCAGCGACTGGACTGTTGCATCCTGATTTAATGATAAGACACTGGAATAATCTGTCAGTCTGATCAAAAAAACCCATTCAAAATGACACGCCAATGACATTTACCACTACAAAAATGTATAATGTCATAAAACCTATGGCACACAATAGAAGGGAAAGTAGTCATTCTAGATACATAGTCAACTACACCATAATTTCTGCGACACACAGACATGGTGTCCTTAAAAAGTCATGCCCTGAAACCTTCCTATTAAAGTCAAAGTCCTTCAAATGTATCAAGGAGACCGTCTGAATTGAAGCAGTTTCAAGTAAGTTATACATTCAAACTTCTGGATAGACAGCAAAACAAAAGTCACAGGAAAAAAAATACCCGCATATATATTTATATAAAATAAAAAAACTACAGTAGTTATATCAAGTTCAACTAAAAATAACACTTGAGAATCTTTCAGATCAGGAGGGGAGGGAGAGAGAGTTGCAATGGAGTTACTGGAAAAATGCAACCAATCTAAGCGATTCTACAAGGTTTTTCTCTGAATATTGATTGTACCTCAGTCAAAAAAGGAGACATTCACAAACTGAGTTCAGGTGGGAAATTGACTGAAGGCTAGAAAAAAAGCCTAATTAACTGCAATTTTACCCTCCTCCATGAAATGTGGGAACTGCGATTTTGGAACGCTGTCAGAGCTGTTCTTCTCAATTTCAGCCATGCTGGCAGGCAACCCGGAGTGGGATCCATCCATCTTCATGAGGCCTCCGGTGGATCCAATCAGAGGCCCGCCGGCAGGACTCCCAGGGAGCGGGATGCCACCACCCTGGATGACAGAGATTTCATTGGTCTTCATGGTCAGGCCCCCAGTGAAGGCAGCAGCATACTGGTTCCACAGAGACTGGTCAAAGTTTATTGGTGGAGCACCCAGTTCTTTGGGGGCCTGCATCATTTCTGGCAACATCTTCGCCTCAGAACTCATTGCCATCAGCGCCATGGGATTATCCAGAGACAGTCGCTGGCCACGCCTCGACGTGTTGTTCCACATGTGAGTGCCGATGTGCACCTAAAAGACAAGACATTGTCAATTACAATCCCATCAGAAAGTTTCACGATACATTAGTCCCAAGTACACACTTAATAACGGCCTATTCAGTACTTTGTCAGACAACAGTTACCTTCAGATTTCCTTTGGTGGTGAAAGCCCTGCCGCATATGTTGCAGGCAAATGGCTTCTCCCCTGTATGAGTGCGCTCGTGGATCTGTAAGGCGCTGGCAGATGAGAAGTTCTTGCCGCAGGTATGACACACATGCTGTTTGGTTGATCGTCGCGGTGCGGTGGAGTTGGAGGAGGGCATGGCTGTTCCCTGAGGCATATGGGAGTTGAACAAACTATGAGGGCCCATGGGATTCTCTGGAGGAAGTTTCATCTCCAGACTAGCCAGACTTGAAGGTATCCTCATGAAAGACATGTTACCAGGAACTGTTTGAACAAAAAGGTGGAAAATTAGATATGAACATCCAACATGACGGCTTAGACAATACATCTTTGATTACATACTTTTCTAATACACTTACCATAGTCTCCATTTGTGAATGGTAGGCCAGGCTCTTCTTTGATCGCTTTGTGGGGGAAGCTGGCAGAAGCTGTGAGGTCAAGGGCTCCACTTGACTCAGTGCAACCTTGAGCACCAATGTCAGACTCTGGTTTAGACAGACTGTAGGCAAATTCATTAACAGCAGACTCCGGAGACCTGCTACTACTCATGGTGCCGTTTAATGGTGGAGATGAGTGAAATGACATGGCAGAGTCGGAGATGGCAGGACTGCGGCCGTTTTGATATTCCTGCTCTCTGGGAGCCGATGAGGATTCTTTGGATGTTCCCTCACTTTCCGAAGCGGTGCTACTCTGTCGATTCAGTGCAAGAGCAGAGGTCAGATTCTTCAAAACATCGAGGCTGGAAAACACAACGGGGGGAACAGGCTTCTGTGGTTGATCCTCGGGGGCAGGGGGGAGGGAATCTGGGGTGTCGTTTGGCTTCTGGGAGTCCATCTCTGGCTCGTGATCTTCCAAGCTTGCTTCGAAACCATTGATATCAATAGACTTTTCCTCCGACAGAGATGACTCCATTGCTTCTGCTGATTCAAACTGGTTTTCTGGCATTGGGGTGTTGGGGATCTGCCCGCCCATGTGCATACGAATGTGCTGCTGCAGAACCACGGCGTTGGTGAACTTCTTCTGGCAGATGGGACACGAGTGCTGCATTTTAAGAGGAGTGTTAGCCCTGTGCACTCCATAATGGGCCTTGAGGTTACCCTTGGTGGAGAATGCGCGGCCACAGATTTTGCACTTATAGGGCCTCTCGCCGGTGTGTGTGCGGTAATGCATTTTGAGCGAGCTCTGGCAACTGAGCACCCTATGGCAGATTACGCACTCATTGGGGTCACTGGTCCTCTTTTCCAGGCCATCCACCATCTGCTGAAGTTTTGCTGTTCCAGAGCTTTGTTCTCCTACGAGTGAATTGCCATTCATATGATGCAGTGCTCCGAGCAGTTCTTTAGAGTCCTTCTGATTTGGATCCACTCCTGTCTCTTGGCCAAATATATTAGAGGAAACAGATGGGGAGCCATCACTTGTTGATGGCGAGGGTCTTTGGGAAAATGGGTCCCCTGGAAAGCTGTCAAATGTCTTGAATCCTGGTATGGGTGACGGATGGAAGCCAGCAGGAGGATGAGCTAGCGTGGGCTTAATGTCGGTCAAATTTGACTCATCCATGGGCACTGACATGCCAAATGGAATGCCACTGCTGGTGGGGATGCTGTCAAGGTGCTCTGGCACAGGATGTGGGTTCATGCCGATGTTAGGATACTTGTCTTTATGCCTTTGGAAATGCACTTTGAGGTTTCCTTTGGTTGTGAAGCGGTTTCCACAGATGTTACACTTGAAGGGCCTCTCGCCGGTGTGAGAACGCAAATGAATCTGGAGAGCACTGTCATTGCCAAAGGTCTTTCCGCAGTACTTACACTTGTGCTTGTATAACGAGTCACCATTCTTTGATTCTACTGGGGGGTTCAGCATCTTCGTCTTTACTTTTTTGGAGGACTCAATCCCTGTTTGGACACCATTGAACGTGCCAGTGAAACCCATGACAACTGGTGACTGTGGCAGTTGTGCTGGTAAACGGCTAACCAGATCTGGAATGCCCTTCAAAATGTCTGCTTTAGAGGTCATGGATCCCAGTCCTCCAGGTAGAGAGGTAGGGATGCCAGCGGGCAGAGGGAGTTTACCTTGCTTCATTGTCTCCATAGAAAGGCTCTGACTGCCAGTCCTTTTTCCTATCAGAGCTGCTGCAGCAGACAGCTGTTGAGAGAGATGTGCACCAAGGGCTTTCAGAGGGTCCATTACTGCCCCTACTGATGACTGCAGACCCTGTGGAGTCATCATGGCTACTTGGATTCGAATCTGTTCTGTGAGCTGGATTTGCTGTAGCTGCTGTTGCTGAAGGCACACTAACTGTTCCAAGATCATCGGGATGGCCTGAATGGCTTCCTGTGATGAGATCAGAGATGTATTATTTGAATAATGTTGGGAGACAGCCACTTTGGTGTCTGCCATGGTTTCAAGAGTGACATTTGTATCTTGCAGTTTCTGTGAGTGATGGAAAGTCATCTCAGGGCTACCAGGCATCTCTGTCTGATCAAGCTGTCCCGAGTCATCTGCATTCATGCTGGACTCTTCCTCGGCTCTTTCTAGATGGTCCGTATTGACGTTTGATAGGGAATGACTGCTGGACTGGCTGTCATCATGGTCACTCAAAAGGCCGTCTGGAGAGCCTTGTGAGTATTCCTCAGGCACTTCATTGCCATCTCCATCTTTCATGATGACCACTTGCTGACTTTTAGTGCATTTTTTCTCATGCTCAAGAAATTCTCCTTCATCAAAAAACTCGGCACAGCACTTGTTGCAGACCCTGGTCTCGTCCATTCTGACCCGCTTCACTTCATTTCCAGTCTCCTCAGCTTGATCATCTCGAAGAATCCCTTAAACAGAAAGATATAGGATTATAGTTAATGCTCTTCATACAGTTCACAATATCTGCCAAGTAAAAATATTCTTTTAAAGCATAATAAACAACAATTTTAGTAATATCCTTTGTCAAGATAAGCCAAATTGCAGCAGTAGATAAAGCACCAGACCCCTAGTAATACCTTGAAATGCAGCTAACCGGCCTTGTGGGGCTCATGTTAAATTATTAAGCTGATTTGATATCAGTGGCATTTTTGAGGCTTTAGTTTGTATAATTAATTGGAGAAGTTCCTTTTCTTTCGTCCACTCCCTGTAGGTCACTGGACTGTGCTGTTAAGGACATTTAATTTCCCCCCTAGGGCCAGCAGAGGGCAATCATCTACCTTTCACATTGTCCTAAACAATGTCCAAAAAGACAGAGAGCCACAGACATAGATATGTAGTACATAAATGACTGTGTTCTGAAATAGTCCACCAAGTTCTTGTTAAGAATCAGATTTGTTTGTAGTGCTCGGTCTGGGGCAAAACTTGAGACCAATCTCAAAGTTAAACCCAGTAAAATGTGAATCTAGGCTCCACAACAATCATGAAAATCTATAAAACTAAATGTGAGGTCCCAGTGGGAATAAAATAGAGCAGGGGGGGGGGGGGGGCAATTTACTTTTACTATGCAAACATCAGCAACAGGCTTAACAAGAAAAAAGGGGGTGATATAATGTAGATTACTTTCAAGCATTTTCACAGCATGCAAAAGCCTGATAAGTGCTCCAAGTGAGCATTTTAATTTGTCTGCTAACCAAGAGGCCATTTCACAACTGGGTGTATTGTTAAATGCTAATGCCTCAGATAAAGGGGGTAGACCACCTGTTTGCATTTGCCCAAGGAAACTGTTGGACTTGTTAATTGCTCACCAGGAGGCATTGAAGCGGTGTTAACAAAAGTTGCAAACTGCATTACACTCTGAGGAAGCCAGATATACACATACATTATAGTGCAGACGCTCTTATCCTAATGCAATTAACTTCTGTAGGAACAACACACACGAGGTGTTACTGAAGAACAATTTATCTGCTACCATTTTCCAATAAAAATCACAAGTTGTCGATGGTTTAATAAAAAAAGGAGGCAACGCTCTAGTTTACCACTTGACGGCGCATGACCAGCATCTGATCACCTTTGGTGGATACATGACACGAGGTCAGACTAAACATTCAATACACGGGCCCTGTGCGTTTCACAAAATGTGTCATTTTATCAAACGACTGCGTTCTGAGCTGCAGATTCAAATCAGAACGCGCCACTACTCTCCAAACCATCCTCTCAACAAAGTCGCCTAATTCTAACAAGGTGAGTGTACACGCCAGCAGCTCCGGGAGTTTGCATATGGCAACACCAAAACGCACCCCCACCCAGTCTCCACAAAAAGGCCACTGCTCCATCCCCCACCTCTCCACATATGTACCAAAGGAAACAGTCATGCATTAAACTGGGGGATTTATTGCCTTTAGGTCAGCTTACTCCAGAGTCACATTTCATAGTGTTTTTAGGTACGTTTGTTTTAAACACACCTTCAACGTTGGCACACACTTGCAAACGAATCACACCGAGTAATACTGTCAACATATCTACATGCCTATGATACATTCCAGCCAAAGACTCTAAAGTAGAGATTTGAATCATTAAGTGGACAACACAAACAATGGCGACTGTAACAATACCCATCTTCCAGCCACAGCGCTTTAAAAAAGCACGCACCACTTAAAAGTGATGTTTCATGGTAAACGCGATGAGTTACTAAGGTTAGAAGGGTTTAAAGGGGAAAAGCGCACACACCAAAGACGCCTGAGCAGCCTGGGAGGTCATTCTTTGCCACGACACTTCCCAAAGAAGTCTACAATGTCTCCAAATATCAACAGGTAGCGACACGAGCTTCAATGAAGCCCAAACGGTTCAAAGGGGTTCACCGACGGAACGCTGCACAAACGCTCGCTCTGGGATGAAAGAGGGCCGTTAATTGAACATTGAAACGACATCAAAAAGGTCGAAACTAAAATGACTTATCGTTTGACCTGCGTTGACGTAAACAGAGGTAAAAGCTCACAGCGTCGCACTTTGAAAACTCGCGGAACACCTGTATTGTGTTAAAAAAAAAAATCATTTGTGAATGCGTCGGACTGAGAAGTTGAACTCCTGCTCCAAACGGACAGCAACAGGTCAAAGAGCGAGGGCCGGGACGCGAAGGAAGCCCGCAACTAGGAGATAAAATGTCGATAGAGTTTTTAACATGGCACGGCTTAAGCCTTGCGTTCTTTCGGGGGGTAACCAACCCTCCTCTCCTCCTCTCTTGTGCGTAAACTCACCGTTCTCTAACGCGCCGGGCTCGTCGGAGTTGATGTGCTGCGGTTTGGCTTGCTTGCGCCGCGACATGGTGCAACCATCGGGAGCGAAAGAGTTGCCAATAATTTTTCCTCTCCTTCTTCAGCAACTTCTTCGCGGTCGGAAAAAATTAGCCCCTCAAGTAGAAATGCGCATGTCAACGTAATTATTATTATCAATAATGCATTGCGATTTATCACGGTCCCCTGACAGCTGATTGGCTCCGGTCCAAGCGCTCACACATTATTCAAATGCGCTCCCTATTGATGAGAGGAGCGGAGCGCCGGGAGGGGGCGGGAGGAGCCACGCTAGTGGACGGGCCGCGGGATGGAGGCAGGGTTAATAACACCCAACTCATCGCTCTCTCCCTTGTTCCTAAAAAAAAAAAAAAAAGAAAAAAAAATTGTCACCGACAGACACGAGCGACCGAAAGATCAGTCATGCACAATGTAAAAGTGGTAGTCTGCTTTCAACCTGTGGCGCTTCTACCCCTCAGATGATTGTCATCATAGGCGTCTAAATAGTAACCCTATTGTGGTATTTATTTGTTTTTCCCACGCTCCAATTCACGTTGGACTCCTGGACACAACACACATATCATTTATACGTCTTCAGAATCAGAACCAGAAATACTTTAATAATCCCAGGGGGGGACTATTTTCGTTACACAACTCCTGATATGCAAAAACAAGTATTATACAGACAACATATATTAGGAAAACAGAGTATACATATATATATATATATATATATATATATATATATATATATATATATATATATATATATATATATATATATATATATATATATATATGAAATATCACATTTAAATCTACCGAAATGAATATTTGCAGTAGTGAAATATATACAAGATCGAAAATAACAGACTAATGTGCAAAAGAACAGACTTGATCCCCCTACAGCATCACTCCAATCAGAAAGAATCAAGGAAATAGTCAAGGTGATTGGTGCACACTGCAAAAGTCAAGACACAATATCAAACTGAAAAAGAATTACGATAGAGATTATCAGAAATAATCTAATAATGTATCTGTTTTCAAAGTTTAAAGTAAACTACAATTCATTTTTGATATGGTGCCTCTGTGGTAGCCTTCAGAAAAGTCAGTTTATGGTAAGCTAACCATCCTTCTGTACACACACACACACACATGCACGCGCGCACACACGCACACACACACACACACACACACACACTCACATGGTATCACTATTCTCATAATATTCCTCAGGGTATTTGTTTAGATATTCTTCTAACAAATATCATGGGATTTCTGTGTGTTAGTAGTAAGTCCATACATGTTCATCTAAACCTCCAAATACAGTCAAAAAGTTGGAGCAGGAATGTGCAGCGATAGAGCGTACATGCACACACACACATCATCATCTCTGTTTGCCCATCTCTTTTTAGGCTGACATAGGTATTTATGATGTAGGTTTATAAAAGAGAATCCCAGAAAACACTTTCAAACACGACATGAATCCATGGTTGTTTTTGTGAACGGAAGTTTCAAATTTGTCCAATTCTCCAAAATATGTCTTTTAGTGTTAAAGACAGAGAGCATTAAAACTACTGTGACTACTCAAGTCAATGCAGACAGTAATAAGCCATTGCACAGCATGATGCCATTGCACAGCATGACGCTCCAAAATACATATCAGACAAAATGACACGCCCCCTAATCTTCAGATGTTTTGGGTCTGATGTAGAACGGCCAAAAGTGAGGACTTGTGTTAGTCATAAGTTTGTTTGTAAGGAAGGTGTTGTTTCACAATCACATTTACCTTTTTGTTGGTGTGGAGGAAACCCTTCATTAGTGCAGTGATCACCCCTTTTTTTGTAACCTCTATAAAAACAAAAGCAGCACGGACAGTTATGGTAGAACAACTGAAGGGATTATCAGCTAATCAATAACCAAGCATCACGTCTTTGTAAAACACCAACACAATGATTTCTCCTGACATGTTCAGTGATAACAACAGATGTGTGTTGATTTGGCTTTACAAAAGAATCCAGACCTTAATGTTACAGACGCCCAGAGCACGATGATATAGAGTATGTGTGTACAGGAGATATAAACTGCCTTACTTGTACTTCATTCTCAGATTACCAAATGCAGGCAGGGATTTATTTTGGGAATGTGACACACTGAGGACATACCAAGCTGTGTGCAAACGCCGGGGTCAGATGAGATCACTGGAGTGTGGAAAAAAAAGTTTTAAAATGTATTATACATCAGGTGATGAAGAAGAAGAGACAAAGGGGAATAATCCTCATGGGACACTGATATCACAGGAATGATATGATATCTAAAAGTCTTTCTTGCAGAGGGTAAACAGTGTGGAGGAAACGTCACGCATTTCTGCACAAAACGAGTGTAAAGGGTATAAAACTATCAGGAGACACAGAGGAGACACAGAAAGGCTCTTTTCACAATAAGAGAGAGAAAATTAGTGTAGTATGCATTTATTTATATAGCACAGTTCATATCAAGCTGTTTCAAAGTGCTTTAAATGAATATTTATACATATTTGAAAGTAATTCTGATAAAAAAAATGAAAATAAAGACATAAAAGCATTGAAATGATTGGATTTGTTGATGGACCAAATATGAATAATTATCATTTTTGCCTCTGATAAACATTAGTTGTGATTGTGACACTTTACATGTGTTCAAAGACAACACACTGACTACACACTGACTACACATGTGAAGCCGAGAATTAAAATTGTCATAAGATTCCAAATAAATGTTGCACCTATCATTTAAATGAGCTGTAGACGTGTGTCTGAAGTGAAATAAAAGTTTGAGTAGCCCTACATCATACATGATATTGGCCTGTTACCGCTCTATTTTAGTCCAAAATGTCCCCCGCATGTGTTATATAACGCCACAGCTGATAAGTGCAAGACAAAGACAAGCCAATATATTCAGATAAACAAATGCCCTTTAAGGGGACGGGCTGAAGGTGAAAAAGAGGGGAGTGCTGTCTAGACGGTTTATAGCCCCAATAAGAAACTATGCTTGAATACGCTGTTTCTTCTACGTTCAATCTAAACAACCCAAACTGTGTGCAGCTGTAAAACTGTGGGAAGCAGAGGAATATATCACTTACGTGGCATACCCCTTTTTGCAACTCAAATAATAATGAAAAAAAAAAAACATAACAGTGATATATATACGATGGGTTATTCAGAAAAGAAAATCCATTTTCACGTTGACACAATTAACACACTGTGATTATGTGAATGTAAAGAAATCCATCTCGCTGCTTCGTACTTGTTGTATAAAAAGCAATAAAGCATGCAGACAGATAGATCCTTGACCTTTTCTCCGCCTTCTGTTGAAGTGATAATTGTTTGCCAGCTGCTGAGGTCCACTGTAATCTGTAGTTTTGAAGATGGTCAATGTCAGCCATGCCATTTTTTGAGAAAACTGTAGAAGCTGTGTGTTGCAGCGAACACAGAAACACACACTGCATCCTTGACCAGGTCACATATCTGACAATAGTCACTATATATTGGTCACTGATGGAACGAGGACACTTATTCAGTATTATCCATACGCCGACCACTTTCTCTGGAGTTTACACAAGAGATGGAGACACGTTAATTTTCTCACACGTGTCATTTGCTTTACGATGACCTTGTCAGCGGACAAACAATAACAGCCTCAACACTTGCTGAGGAATCGTGGATTGGACATGTGTTTTTTTAGGACTCAGTAAAAGATGAAAGGCGCAGACCAACTTGGGAAGGATTTCACATCAGAGTGACAATCTGTGCTGTTGTCAAAACAAGCACATTTTTTTTTTATGAAGAGTCTGCTTTACTAATCAGTGTTGGTATGAGAACACAGTCAAATCCATTTTGAGGTCTGCTACATCCTTTGCTAAGATGCAATAACTTCAAGCCCCACTCAGAAATGTGTTTTGTTCATCGTTACTTCATTTGAGTGTTTGACCTTCACTGTGCAGAATTTGGTACTTTAAGTTTAATACAAGAAGGTTTTTTTCACATTCTTCTGCTGAAGAAGAATATTGTGCCCGCCTTAAATCTGAACTGCGTGTACGAGCGTGATTTTGTGATGTCACAAATATCATACATAATAATTCATGATAGTTGACTTTTCGGTGAAGAAGGAGACATATTGCGTCAACCCTGTCTCCTACAAAAATGTATTTGCATACCACTAAAATTCTAACATCATATAAAAGGTATGCCTGTTAAATGACAACATACACTTTAGCTTTCACAAGGGGCACAAACACCGGTTTCCTAGGTGAAAGTCTGTGCTTTTGTGTTTGTGACCCGTCCATCACCCCGGCCTCCTCCCAAGTCTGCGGACTATTAGAAACGCTTTTGTAACACGTCAAAAACAAAAGTCATCCGGGAGAAAATATGTCTCTCTTACAAACATGAATTGAGAATGCAGTTTTGTTGTATGGGAACATAATTGTTTCGTTGTGTCCAGCAGTTTTTGAAATAAAACGTATGTGCATACTCTGGACTCAATGAGAGAGAGGAGTAGATGAGTTTTATATTTTTAAACTAGACTTCTTTATTAGGAGAAAACGTACCAGACACAAACTAGTCTATCCTTATTTGTCTTCAAACATTTCTGCGAGGGAAACACAAGTACTTGGAGTTTATGATCAACCATGGTGCAGAAATGTACCAGCAAAACACTAACCTTTCAACATATGTGACGACATTTCAGAATAATACTAACTCTGTTGCATTGAATCAAACATCTGACAAGTGCTAGATTGCAAACAATTCACTGCCTTTTGGAGAAACAGAGTGGGAAAAAAACAGCAATGGCAGGAAAACACAGGCGGTTCATTTCTTACTATTTCAGATGTGCTCTCTTCAGCAGTGGGACACCGCAAATAGTCTTTTAATGGTTGACCAGTTTCTCGCTCACTGACACCAGGATTTCTTCTGAGTGTATTTCCTATATCCTGTTTTATTATTTTATCCTCTGTTGGTTTTCTTCAGGTGCCCCTTAAAACATTTCCTCCCTTGTAGTCATAAATAACGTCATTAAACTCACACAAAGGACAAAGGGAAAAGTTTGTTTTTTCATGCAACACTTGATTCCCGCATGGAAAGGGTAAGTAATGCTGAGGACAGGCGCTCACAAATGAAAACAGTCCTGGTGACCTTTAGTTGTTACTTAGACTCCCTAGGTCTTGTGTTTTTTTCCATTCATATTAGTCATATCGCAGCATACGCTTTGCTTTGCTTGTAGGCGATCGATGCACCTTTTTCCAATGAGAGCACTGTTAAGACTATACAGTAATTTTCCCTGCCACCCTTTCTCTTCGGTGTACAATCATCTAAACATGGCGTTATCTAGCAAATACAAGTGCAGAGGCTTACAGCAATCACTATAGTGTCAGACTGTTTTCATTATTGATCAGTAAACACCCTTTCAAATGTCCTCCTTTTCATGAACACATGTATTTAGTTCTTTTGTTGGCTAACATCAGCCTAGAATATTAGAATAGAGACTGAGGGCATTGAGGTGAAAGGTATTGGATCTTTGTCTGTTCTGCCAATATTGTGTTTTTCCCCCATTGAATGTAACTCTTTTGAAAAGCATTAGCCATATGAGTCATACGGCACGCCTCATATAGCTCCTGGTCAACCGGTCACATGGATGAAGATATTCAACGTATTCTTTTCAACGGGTTCATTTGATATCATACCATTGCGTGAAAGGTTAGGTTTAGGCAACAGAAGGTGAAGGTTAGGCATCAAAACGACTTGGTTAGGATTAGAAGAAATGTTGTAACCAGGACACAAACACAGAAGAACAACTGCTTCCTAATTGGGTCTTATCCGTTATGACACATCCTTCCCTGATTCATCACAAAGCCCCCACCACAGCGACTTCCTGGTTGATCCAATGACGAAGTGCCAAAAACTGCAGTTCTCTGAGTGTCCACTAGGAGTAGTTCGCACAATAGAGCAGTTTCTCATTGACCCCCATGTTAAACAGGCCGTTTTCACAGCATAATTAAACCTGTTTAAGGTCTGGTACAAAAAAACATTCTAGTCTGAATGTTTAGGTCATATCTCCATGACAACACTGAGGGGGTGAATCTTTTTTGTACCAGGCTAGTTTTTATTTTATTCTAGGTTAAGCTTCTGAAGAATTAGGGGCAGGGTCTCTTGAGTGACAGCTATCCCCTGGCCCTCACTTACATCAGCCAAATGGATGTATCTCCCTCCCCCCAACATCACATCAATGCATTTTTTTGGTAAGAGGAAATGAGGCGAAGATGCCGACTCCTGTAGGGGAGTACGCTTGGATCAATTTAATTGCTGTTTTAAAATGAAAAACGTAGTAGTGTGGAAGTAGCCTAATAAGACATCTTGAAACCCAAAAAATAATTTCAGATTCATCTTTTTAATTTTTTTATGTGTGTAAATGAACCATATAAGACACAAATTATCATTCAAAGAATTGATCTATGTCTTAAAACATGTCTGGAGGAGATCTTTGAATTCAAAATGTGCACAAAAAACACAAAACACAAAAAATGTGACAAAATGCAAAGGCAACTCTAACCAATCCATTTGCACGTTAAGAGTTTAACCGGAAATTGTTGTAACACCTGCGTGAAACAGGAAGTATAAATGGCTCTGTCTTTAAAGATAACAAGATGACTGCTTATTTGTCTCTCACTGTTGACTGTTGGGAGGTTGGGCGTCGGGGCTGGAGGAAATTATGTGTCACAGCATTCCACAAACAACTTCTCCTCCAGTCATGAATTCTTAAAATTTAGGTGAGGATAATAATTCTTGTCGAGATAATTGTAACGGCTGCATATTTCTTTCTTACATTTTCTAACATTTCCTCACATGATAGAAAGAAAGGTAATGTGTTTTATTTAAGGTTATAATGATGGTAGCAGACTAATGTCCTGCTCAGCCCTTAAGTGTATGATCTGTGTGTGTGTGTGTGTGTGTGTGTGTGTGTGTGTGTGTGTGTGTGTGTGTGTGTGTGTGTGTGTGTGTGTGTGTCTCTGGTGCAGGGGCAGGCGGGTGAGGGGAGAGATCAGTGGCCCACACATGGCTGTAATTTAATGGAGAATTGCCCAGTGGTTCCTGTGCAGAGGTAAACACACCAATAGTCAGCCTTTTGTTATTGCATGACTATGACAAGCGCCTCCATCAATAAACAATAGTGTTGGGGAGCAACAAGGACTCACTGTATGAAGAGAACCCCACTGTGTCCACTTCTCACTTTCTCTTCTAATCAGCGAAGGAACTTATGTCGAGTCGATTCAATAACTAGCCCGGAGAGCCGAAGTCACACGTCTGAGGGAAAAGTAGAACAGCAGCACTCTCAGGGAAGTTTTACCATCGGAGAACCACACAACTCTGCTATTGATTTACACATTTCTATATCAAGATGAAGTTCTTGGGGATGAAGAGGTCAAACTTTTTAGAATTTGAGACACAATAAACAAAGAGATAGGGAGAGCTTGGGCAGTCACCATCAAGCTGTGAGTCAACAGGGGGGCAATCCTTCAAATCTGAGATGCAATCTGGGCCAGGGTCATAAACATTTACAGGGTGGGAAGTGCTGAGCAGAGGGCCTGCAGGATATCAGTGCTTTCTCACTTCTAATTAGCTTATGAGAATGCACCACTTACACAATAGTATGCCACCAACTCCTCTACTTTAATGTTAATTGCAGTTGAAATCCATTCAAAACAATGTGATAAAGTCAAAAATGCATCTACGTCATATAAGGATTCTGTTTGTCTCTCTTAAAGGTCCCATATCCTGCTCATTTTCAGGTCCATACTTGTATTTCAGGTTTCTACTGGAACATGTTTCTGTGCTTTAATCAAAGACACATTGTGTTTTTGTCACAGTGTTTGTCTGATATGCTCCGTTTCAGGGCCTGTCTCTTTAAAGGCACCGTGGGTTGATGGTGAACGGAGGTTGGTAAAAGAAAATAACTCTGATTGGAAGTTCAGTCAATGCACCAGAAGAGAAACGTAAGTGAGGGAACTAAACAAACGGAAAAAGTCAAGAGGCTTGGATCCGTCCTGTCTGTCTTCTGGTTTCCCTTTTTGAATAATTTTATTTCCACTCAGGTGGGTGCAGAACGTACGTGCTAGTTGGCCGTCAGCTGTGGTCTTTGTGGTGTGTTGAAGCGCCACTTCTTTGGCGACGCAACAATCAGTGCGTTAACATGCACATCAGTAAACCCCAAAAATGGCCTTATTCCGGTTAAGGTAATAATCGGATTATTTATTTATTATTATTTCTATTTATTATATTATTAAACCCGATAATAACCCGGGTAAAGCGTTTACATGCAAGAGAACTCTGGTGACTAAAGGAGTTATATTGGTCTGTTAACCACCGCATGAGAACTGATTTTACCCGGGGTATGGTGTTTACATGGTGTCTGAAAAACCGGAGCATGCCCATAACCCGAATATAATCGGGGGTTTTCAAACTGCATGTAAAAACACTGAGTCTTTCGGCGTCTCTGCACCGACATTGCAGCCGTGACTGTGACATCACATCTGCTGACAATACAGGACCTTTAAACATTCAAAAGTTTCATCTAACGGCAGAAGAATAAAACAAAGTGATTCAGGTACAGCTGACTGTCAGAAAGCCTGAACTTGAAACTACAAATGGACAATCTTTCTTTTAAATCAAATCTTCAGTGACATCCGAAGAGTCAAACAAGTGAACCATGTCGATGAATATGTGGATTTTGTTATTGTTTGGTTTGTTTCTAAATCAAATGTAACCAAGTGGTGTTATGGTGCAGGAGCACACATGTTATTCTCATTCACATTGATGGATTAAGTTTTGTGGAAAGTGCAGCCAGATGGCAAAGTGACCGGAGTAAAGTATGGAGCTGATGAAACATTGATGATTGCAACACGCCCATGTTAACATGATCTCATGCTGACACATACACTCACACACACACACACGCACACACACACATGCATACGCACACACTCACACATGCATACGCACACACGCGCACACACACACACACACACACACAGCTTCTGTACTTCTGCAATGAAGCAGGAAGTGTCGCAGGAATATTGATTAATAATACCGAGAACACATTGATTTACACACACAAAATATGTGCAAATGTGCAGAAAATTAAGAATATTGCTCATCAAAATATTGCCACGACTTAAACACATTGTAGAAAAAGAAGTTCTTCTGATGAAACTTTTGAGTCTTGTCACTGGCAGAAGTCACGGATATTAGAGACCAGGTAACAAATAAAATAATGATTTTATGACATTAATAATGAATCATTTTAAAAAAAACTTTATTTTGTCAAAACATATCGTTAGGTCAGTTCAATTTATTGAAACATTCTGACACTGCTTTTAAACGTGTTACATTCCTTAACCAACAGGAAACATACTGTAGTGCATACATAATCAAACATTTAAATGTTACTGATCATAGTGTGCATATCCATGTATGTTCACTTAGACATACATATCTATACATTCATACGTAGAAAGAAAAGTGAATATATAATAACAGAAATTAAAGATTTTTTTTTATTCATATACATATTCAAACAAATGTTGCACATTTGAAAGGGCTAATTTAGCATTTAGCCAAAAGCTCCTAAATGTGCCCTTGGGTATTAGAGGATAAAAACTTCCTTGCATACAAAAGAAACAGGAGGCATAAAGCACTGGACAGTGAATGTGGTTGTTCTCCATGGGGCTCAAAGACTATGAGACACCTGGTGGGATTTTTCAGGCTCTTCAATGTCGGTTTACAGCGGCCATTGACAAAGACAGCGGCGGACCTCAGAGGTAATGACTGCCTTCTGTGACCACTGAAAGGAAACTCTTAATCCCCACAGCCTCTGCTTACTGTATTCAACCATATTCACTCCCTAGCACTTTCAAAATCTGCTCACATTTCCCCTAAGATGAGTCAAATATCATAATTGGATCTAATTGGGGATTTTTGCTTCCATAACATGTCATCTTTCAGACGAGTGGAAAGAAAATACCAAAAATACACATTTAGGTGTTTATTTTACTTCACTTTGTCTGTTTGTGTCTGTAGATTTCTTCTAAATTCACCAAAAGTTAACATTGGATAATGCCTTATTTGCATATTCAAAAAACTATTTCAGAAAACTTGTGATACAATTTTTTTTTTTGTAATGTAAACAATCAACTGGGGAATTTTCATGGTGATATTTACGAGTTAAAAAAGTACCTTTTCACCTGTGGCGTCTCCATATGAGTATGAAATTGTACAATACATTTCTCTAAAGTCCGTTTTCTCAAAATTATTTCTTTATTACTCTGCATGAAGTCTTTAGAGGGGTTTGCTCATATAGCATTCAAAGCCTGATTGATAGAACATTTTATTACATAACAATATGGCAAAACTATTTTTCTGGATTGCTGCTGACAGAAATGTCTGATTAATGGAGTGATTGAAAAGAGATTTCCAACATCCCCTTTTGAATCTGGCTCCAGTGTTCAGATTTCTGTTCTGGAAATGTATGCTGATTAGCACACATGTAAGGAGACAATGTTTCATCAGAAAACATGTAAAACAAGGAAATAATTGTCTTAATGTAAGTAACAACCAGGGACGACTATAAGTCAAGATGTTTACACTTGGATAAAAGAAAGTCATGTTTGAGTTTGTTATTGTGTCTTCTCGTCAATAAAGTTCAGAGACTCAGAGCTCGTACTGCCATGAGGGCAGGGACCTGGATAAAAGTGTATTATGGTTACTATAGCAACCACAGAAATGGCTTCTGGGCTGAACAATAGTCAGAAGGGCCTTGGGGAGGCCCAGTGGCAACCCCCTCCACACCCACATCTGCTGCCCCCACATTCAGACTTATGGGATGTTCTGCCGATTATTTTCTGTCCTGCTTCCCCCTTTCAAAACTGACAGGCTGAGAGAATGAGAGTGAAATTAGGAATTCTGCCAACATCTGTGCAGGAACTGTGCTGCGGTAAGCCCTCTGGTAGGGCCGTTTTGATAGGAAGTAAGGAAAAAAGAAAAGAGACATCCGAGGGCCCCGTTGAAGTTATTCTACTCAATGGGGTTAAAAAAAAGTGTGTGACCAAAGTTCTTATGTGCTGTGTACGGTTTATAATGGCAATTCCAGAGGAAGAGCCAGAGACTTCCAGCTGGATGGGCTGTAAATAATAACAGTGCATAGCAACCACAGAGGTATGCAGAGGTAGAATATGTAAGCTTCCAGCACTTTCATCTGCCTTTTTTTTATTTTGGGGTGGCGACGCATAATGGGACATAAACACAACAGGTGAAGCAGAGTCAGATACAAGAGAATCTCAAGACAATTAAGACAACACTAAGATATGTCAAAGAGTACATGACAACAGAGAGTGGGGCTACATGAAGATACAGACAATAGCAACAACAACAACAATAATGAATGAATGAATGCTTTATTTCAAACATGTAAAAATATATTGAAGCACTTGAAGCACTAGTCATTAAAACCCTTTGTATGTTTGAAAAGGAGCAGGAAGAAGCATTAGCTTATTAATACCTACCCCTTCTCCACTTAGTACCTAGCACTATAGGTTTTCTTATTTCCTGTGTATCCTGTTTTTTTTGTTTTCTGTTAATACGCTCAACAAAACAAACAATGACCAACAGACAACACAATAACCGCTTTGTAAAACTAATAAGAGTAAACAGTACATTGCACCATTTATGGACATTGAATGAAGATAAATACAGGGAAAATAAGATGTAATATGATCCACTTAATAAGTCAAACCTTTAAGATCAAAATATGATTTAAAAAAAACTGTAACATTAGTTGGAAAATAAAACCCACTGAATAATAATAATAATAATAATAATAATAATGAAAATAACAATAATCCTTTCTACATCAGAAGTAAAAATTTGAATACCAAAAAAAAATAATGAATATAACTAATGCTGACTGTTCTAATTTTCTGTACAAAAGTCACTGAAATAATGAACTCAACGGATGTGAAGACAGCCTCACTCTCCTCTGATGAAATGAGCCAAAGTTTGTGAGTGTGTTTGTGTGAGAGAGGGTGGTTTACTATATGGGAGGCACAACTGTAAATCACAAGCAAGACAAAAAGGAGAAAACCCTATAATGCCCTTTGTCCTTTGATTCCTTGTGAACAGCAGCCCCGGTGGAATCAGATTGAAGCCACCTGCATGTCTGCAAAGGCCCTGTGCACCCGGAATAAAAGAGACACTGCTGCTTCCCCACATGATGGAGGAAGGATTTAAGCTTTTACATTCACACTTTTGAAAACAATATTTTCCCGCAACCTCACATCACAGACAATTCCCTGGATGCAATGACGGTGCAGACCCGGAAACATTGACCAATCAGAGAAGACTTGGCTTAAAGAGACAGACACTAAAATGAAGCGTTTCTGGCTCCATCCACACTATGTTTTCATTCTACAATTGTGGTTCAAAACAAAAACAATCTCTGTCCACACAAGAGTTAAAGCTCCTGAAGCTTAGTTTCCTGAAAACACATATCACGTGACCCTGCACGTACACTTGAGCCTGCGCGTGTTGGTGTACACAGGAAGCAGACTGTCTAAGGATACTCTGTGGTTGAAAATCATGGATGTAAAAGATGAAAAAACCGACAATACTACTGAGGAAGAAAAACAATGTTGAAAAGAAAGACTAGAGATTTATTTTCCTTGACTGACGACGTTGTGAAACGGTTGCTGAAAGTTAACACAGCGGTGGAAAACACCGATTGGGGGTCGTTGCAAATCAAATACAATGACATATAAGAGCGGTAAGGGGAGCATTATCCATTGATGGAGGAAGTCATGGCAAAGGGAAAGAAGTACCCACACAAGAAGGTTGAAATCACAAAAAGGATGTTAGTCGGAAGTTTCCGAATGTCTCCATTCTCGCCCGTACAGACTAAAAGAGTTTTCAAACCCTTCAAAGCCTCTGTTTTGGGGCTCTGAAACACCACAGTAGTGTGGAGGAGATGCGTGAACATAGCAAAAATATGTGTATGTCTATGTGTTTAGAAATTAAAATGGAGTCTTGTGGATGTAGCTTCAGACTGAGGGTGAATACAGGTGTATTTAGACAGATACTGTGAGAAAAATAAAGTGTTTTTTTAACATTAAAGCAGGTAAGTAACAGCATGAACCTGTGAATGAGAATGATATGAAACCTTTAAAGGGAGAAAAAAGGGAGAAAACATAAGGAGGAGCAACACCCTCTGCCAGGACACATATGCGTTAGATGTTGTAAAGAAGTTTTTGTTATGAAGTGTCCAAACTTGTATTACTTGTTTGAATCCCTGTGTCATTTGGCGTGTCCTCTCCTGATCACCAACTAACCTCTCAGGTATGCACAGACTCACTTTTGTACTCTCAGATACAAACAAAAACCTGAGTTCTCCCTAATACGTAGTGACCACTGATGCATTTACAGGCAAGAAAAAAAAAGGGTGAAAAGAAAGACTTCTGTCCGGGGGAGGGCATCCAAACCCCCGCATCCATATTGATTAAACAAATTTGCCACAAATCATATTACAAATGCCCAGTGGGGGGCTATAGAGGTTGGTGGAAATAGCCCATTCATGCTCTGTCCTCCCCCGCAGGGCTGAGGCCTCGACTCTTGGCTCGTTTAAGCGTGCTGACAGCCTCTGATCCTCCGGCCATCTGCAGGGTGGGCCGGTCAGCGCTGAGGAGTCTTTGTGTTCAAAACTTTAGGAGATTTAACAGTGAAAGAGAAAAAAAAGGTGATGGATACCAACCCCACCCCATAATTCTGGTTCTAGCTCATTTGCAAGACGCACACATCAAACTGTGAAGTCAAAACGGCACGGCTCATAGTACTCATAAATGTACTGATAAGAAACATTAAGTCTAGAGGATCTTTTCACAGTAAAAACAGAGTGGTAAGTGACTTTCTCTGCAGGACACAGCAGATGCGTGGTGTGCTCCTTCACTGACTCACACACATTTTGGGTTAAGCTTTACCCCCCCCTCACCACGCTTCTCTTTGTGAATGAAAATGGGTGGAGAGTGAGCAGGACAGTGCGTGCATGCGTAAGTACATGTGCTGAGCCGTTGCCCTGCAGGGGAAAGTAAACTGGCGGTGTGTACAGGCTTCAGGAAATGTACACACCACAACACGGATAATTGTTGAGTGGTTATTGTTTCTGTTTGTACAAACTTAAGATTCAATTTTTTTTTTCTTTTGCTTACTTTGTTGCATCTTATTTAGCCCAGGTGTTTAGCAATAGTCATTCAAAATGCAGCATCAGAGTGAAAACGACCTTCTGTGGGCTGTAGAAACAACCATAGATCTAATCGAAACTGAAGCTGTACGTGTTGTAAACAATGGGAATGAACACAAAAGGAGAGAATACATTTAAAACAATTCACCAAGTGAGTCACGCCCCCGCAGCTTTGAAATCTGAGCAGCGATAACTGACGAAAAATCCTCACACCTGATGTTTTATCATCACATATTCTCCAGGTTCTCATAATGTGGAAGTGAACTGCAGCCGTCTCTAGTGCGGCTGTTTGGGCTCTGTGTAAAGCGGGGCAGTCCCTCCCCTTCTCATAACCTCAAACACATGGTCAGCTCCTATTATTTTAACTGCTTCCAGTGACTTCAGATCTCGCTCGACCTCTGAGTGCAATCAGGGGAAGGAATGGCCACATTAAAACAGCCAGGCCGGCGACAGCTTAGGTTACCCCCGTCACGCAGGGTTAGATACTACTTTAAAAGCTCCGCATGCTCATAAAAGATTGAAAATTGGGAATCATTTTTGGGAGGTTATAGATGCCAAAACATACACGTTTTGATATTTTGGGGAATCAAGTCAGCGCACTGACTGTGAAGGTCCCCATATTATAATAAGTTAGATTCCCATGTCTTTATTTGCTATGAAGCAGGTTGAGGTGTAATAAGTATGTATATATTATAGTGTGTAAAATTACTGTGAAAGTATCAAAAGATCAATCCACAGAGAAACACACACACGTCTTCAGGACTTCCTGTACAGTTGTGATGTCATAACTATACTATCAAGACTGTAGGTAGGAAGTGCCGTTAAAGTCAGTCCCCAGCTTCAAAGGCACATGTGCAAGACGTGTGAACACTGACCAATCAGAGCAGACTGAGGAGGGGGAGCTAAAACGGAGTGTTTCAGACGGACAGTGATTACAGGTATATTCAGACAGACATTATGACAAAAATTAGCTTTTTCTTAAACAATAAAGCATTTAAACATGTTCTAGTATAAATCCAAAATATAAGTATGGACCTGAAAAACTCCATTCCATCCGAGTGGAATACATGTCTGGAAATGATCTTGCTCCTGTTCATACAGAGGTCAAGAGACGTATGATGAGTAGGCTCCGAGGGAGCAGCTGATCTGGTGTCTGCAGAGAACAACAAACAGGTAATGCTTACAACAGCTGTGTGACTATTCATGAGTGTATAACAAGGCGCCCACTTCCTGCTGAGTGGGGTTTCCGCCAATACACAACTATCACTTTGTATCATTGGCAAAGTCAGATTCATGGCAAACGCAAACGCATTGGATTACATGCATATCAAACGTTGTATCAAACATGTACTGGGGTATGAATCCGTCCCTGTGTTGCTCTGCATACAGGCCGGCCCCTAAATGCTTCCCCAGAAACCTAATCCAACAAAACAGCCCATCGCTCATAAAGACGCCACATGAGTGATGTGAGCAGAGCGAGTTATAGCGACCCTGGGACACACAATTCTTCCCTTTTCTCAAACATACAAATTCCACTGATTTGTGTGCATCTGTGATTTCAGGCAACTGTCACATCGGTTTCCAGGTAGCATTTATAAAAATCTCTTCATACTGTGGTTTTACAGTTCCTGTAAAGATGGCCAGGTTTATTATTTGAAAAAAGAAGACCAGCAGCCTCGGCAAACAAGCATCTAATTCTGCTTTCTGATTGCCACTATTGACAAGCTGCAAGACTGCTTTTGAATGGAAAAGACACAAAATCAATATCTGTGTTTTCTTCTCGTTTGCTGCTGCTGTAAGCGTTGGCTGGAGATGGAGGACAGAGCCAAAAGCAAGCTGCTGATAATGGAGACACAAAGATCTGTGGGTTTTTTTGTTGTTTTTTTGCGATATCTCATCCAAACTATTGTGCAAAATGTCTTGCAATAACTATGTCATATGTTTGTGTATGTGAAAAAGCCGACATTGAGGGATGGAAAATTATCTCTCTTGCTTGAAAAATGACAACCAAGCTGCTATTATTCATGAATAACTGACAACTCTTCAGATGTTTACCAGTGCTGAGCAGGCTGGCAGTAACACACTCACACCCCTCTGTGTATCCAATTCTTTCTTGACCCACCTAGTCAGAAATTACAGAGGCTTCGTCCTCCACGCAATGAGATAAATATACCACTGCGCTCTTGCCTGCAGATTTTTTCCTCATAAAAAAACCCTTTGATAGTTTAGCCATCTGGCCGGAGCCAAAAAAGGTCCTCATAAAAGAGGCCCAAATAAGGTCAGGGGTCACTCCCTCCCTGGGTCAGGGGCCCTGGAAGGTTGTTATAGTGGACTTTACTAAAGTTGTCAGCTCAGATCCCCTTGACAAATTAAAGCACATTCTTCTCTTTTTAACAAGTATTCCATTACAGTCGGACTAATCTTAAGGAAATGTTTATACGTCTCTTTCTTTGTGGGGAGAGAGGGGAGGTGGGTGTGCACACATATGGAATATGAACTCGCCTTTGTGGTGTAGGGTGGGAGATGAATTCAGTACAAATCAAATAAACTTGTTTCTGCAAAATCATCTCAATCTTACAGTCAACCACTGACTTTTCATCGACATTTGATTATCAAAATCCTCTTTTCTTTTCAATCCTAAACCATTATCCATTGTGGGAGGGAAGCATGTAGCGTCCATAAACGGCCTTTACTCAACACATAGTACATTAAAGGTGCAATGACAGCCTGTCATTAACCCTGACCTGTCTGTGTCTCCGTCCGAATGTCCAAAGGATGAAAGGCTCAGGGCTGGACTTATCACGCAGACACATTTAGGTGGCTGCTGTCTGTGTGTCAGCACGCAGAATCTGCCTGCTAACATGTTACAGACACTGGAAAGATATGGACTACAGAGATTTCAAACTAATGTCCTCTACTTCAGGAGTTAAAGGCCCCATATTCTGCTCATTTTTAGGTTCATACTTGTATTTTGCGTTTCTATTAGAAGGTGTTTACATGCTTTAATGTTCAAAAAACACATTATTTTTCTCATACTGTCTATCTGAATATACCTGCATTCATCCTGAAAAGTTCTGTTTTAGCGCCTGTCCCTTTAAGACCCCTCCTGAAAAAAACAGTCCTCTTATTGGTCAGTGTTGACAGACCTTGCACAGATGTACTCTATGTACCATCACTGCAGCTGGGGAATGACTGTAACAGCCCTTTCTACCTATATACAGTATAGTTGTGACATCACAACAGTACAGAAGTCCTGATTGCTCGTTTAAAGGCACAGTTTCTAAATGCAGATGTGCATTTCTCTGTGCATTGACTGTTTTGATACTTTCACAGCACCTCAACCTCAACCGTATAATATAATATATATATATATAATAATAAAAAAAGACATGGAAATTTCATTTTTTACAATACTGAATCCTTAAGTTTGACATTTTGGGAATAATGCTTCCTGAGTTAGATGAAAAGATTGAACCTCTCATTTCTGTGCAGTAAAAATGAAGTTCAAGCCAACAGCTTATCTTAGCAATGCAAAGAGGGAGAAACAGCTAGTCTGACACAACAAGATACAACACACATATACATTAGTTAGCTTTTGGAGGTGCGGGTAGGTAGGCTGGTTTTGGAGACATGTTAGTTTCCAGTCTTTATGCTAAGCTAGGCTAATCCGCTGCTGACAGAAGTTTCATATTTACTGCACAGTCATTAAAAAGGTATCGATTTTGTCATCTAATAAATGTCTTTCCTCAAATGTCAAATTGTTGTTTCATCAATATATTTGATTGAAGGTTAAACACATCTGAAAAATAATTTCAAATACCACACTCCAGCAGACTCTTCCAGAGCGCAGTGCATTAATATCCCAGATGAGGTGGGAGAACAGGAGTTGAGCAATGCTACATCTGTCTTTATACCCTGTGACTTTCACACACATAAGAATGTGTTTGGTTCCACCCCACATGCATTAAAAAACCCACCTGAAACAGTCAAACAAAGTTCAGCATATGACAGCCCCTATGCCACTGTGGGAAGGATTGGACAAAGCAAGTGTTTTCCACCACACAGCTGCTCTGCTGGAAATGTCTTGCACTCATTGTCTTACTTCTTAAAAGAAGTGTTAAAGCTCTCGCTCCATGCTCCACTCACTTCCTAAGAAAGGTGCTGTTGGATGAAACATGGGCGCGAGTGTCCAGTTTCAGAGGAAATGGTGAGAGAATTGGTGGGGACGATGAGCTCCATTAAACACCACTGAACAAGTGGAGCTCGCAGGAGCAATCAATACTGCACAGGCTACAGGTGGGGTATGGGGAGCGAGGCCACACAGCACTCAAGGGATCGGTCCAAATAAAGTGTTGATTCTCTCTTTTAAACTACCGGCAAAAAGGTGTCTTTCATGCAGTGGTCAATTTTGGTAAATTTTTGCTTCCATAACATGTCTTCGGAGCACCAGAGATCAACCGAAATGAAGTTTCATGTCATCATGCTCTCTTTTAATGTCTTACAGTATTTTCTGATTTACGGAGGGATAAAAAAGAGATTTAGATTCAGATTTCTGTTCTGGATATTCATGCAAGTGAGCATGTTTTATGACTCATTTGCATACTTTAACATACATCTGAAAACTTGTAATGCAAAAAAAAAATTGTCTTAATGTAAGTAATAAATTGGGGAAGTTTCATGGTGATCTACTGGTTAAATTCTACCTTACTGTAGTGTCTCCCCTTAAACGCAGTTATGGTGTAAGAATGTGATTTATGAATCAGAGCAAAAAAAAAAAGAAAGTTCAGTCGAATTAAAAGGGCTAATGAGTAGAAGTATGTAGAATGTATTGATGTAACATTTAAAAATGCATGCAATATCTTCATCATGCTGTCTTATGAAAACCATTATGCCCTCTTTTGTTCCATTTTCAATGAACTGATGATGAAAGGTGACGGGACGAGGGGTGGGGGGCACTTCAAATTCCATGCAGACAAGAATGCAACGTCTCCAGTTTCTTATAATCAGCATGACTATGAAGGGTGAAAATAAACAAACACTTTTTTTCTCCCTCTCACAGAACTTTTGCCTGAGGGACTCACAGAATGAGGAGGGGCTTCATCACAGCACACCATTATTAATCTTTGGTTAATTGTAGGCTTCTCCATTCAGACGCCCCACAGCTGTAGTTTTCATCATTAAGCCTGTGTTTATGGTGGCAGCAAAGTGACCTACAACATGAGTGGTAGCTAATCATATCTCAAAGACAGCATTTTGTTCAGCAGACAAAGAGTCTTATAAAACCTACATTAAACCGTGCACTGTTGTGTACGTTCTGGTTATAAAGGAATGCTTGAGTTAAGGGCAGAAACTACAGGGTAAGGATTTGAACTGATAAATATCACCATGGAACTTCCCACCTTGATTACTTACACTAAGATGTGTCTTTTTTAATTACGTTTTCTGAAATGTTATATTGAAATATGCAAATTAGGCATTATCTATATGCTATCTTTCAGTGTATTTAGGAGAAATCTACAGATGCAAATAAGCAAAGTGCAGTAAAATAAACACCTAAATGTGTACTTTGTATGTTTTAGCCTGTTGTATCTCACTGTACATTTGTGAGTTCAGCAAAAAAATTGAAAAATGTCAGATTTTGGTGATGAATTTTAAAATTCTTGCACATTTTAATATGATTTTTAATCATTCCACGCTGACATACACCCACATGGCTGCTTGAGAAATTTGCATCCAGTGAGCCCCTAGAGTAAATAACCACTCTAAGCATATTGTAAATGCATTTACACGTAAGCAACTCCCCCCCCCCCCCCCCCCCCTACACACACACATTTTGTTTCCCACTGTGCATGCAGCAGTTAATGCCTATTTGTGAGCACCTGTTTTGCTGTTTCTGATGCACTAGTTCTTAGGAGTTGACATGCCTTCAGTGCTCATAACACAGCTTGCATTCCATGTGTTGAACAGTGATAGTATCCTCTTTTGAAAAAGGAATGCGTCGTGGTGGAATAATTGCCCTTACTCCTCTCTGACCACTCATTTAGTTAAAAGGGATTCAGATGGTTTGCAATCTCTCTCTCTCTCTTTCTCCACCACCCCTCCTCCCATGGGGCAGGGAGAGGAGGAGAACTCGAGGGGGATGGGTGTGTTTGACTTGGGAGAGCTGAATTTGGAAGGGGGGTATTAGCATTTACATAAAAAGGCCAAAGTAAGTTTTTGTGCCTTCATGTTGCACCCATAGAGAGTTCCTGTTTTGTTGCTCTAGATTACAGCAGTTCCCCCCCCCCCCCCGTATCAAGAACTGGTCCTAATGCTACAGCTGGCATTCCACAGAGATTCCTTAAAATGAACTTCCCAATAGAAGGTGACCTGCACAGCAGACATGGATATTGGATTATAGCAGCGTTTTAGAGGTCACATGATCCTTTTGGTTTCTTGTCACCTCTTGTTGGCAGGCCTGGCTGCCTGGCTGGCTGCCTGGCTGCCTGGCTGCCTGGCTGGCTGCTGGGAGGTCCAAGTGATCCAAGTGTGGTGGTGGTGGTGTTGGGACAAGTGAATGCATATGGTTGTGGATTATCGGACCCTACACACACACTCACACACCTACACTGCATTTGTTTCATGAAACATGGGCCAGCAAGCGTAACAGGGTTTAGAGTTTCGGGTCATTGTCTAGTTGTGTGTCTTACAGGTTTTTATTTTACTTAAGAAATATTCATTACTGGCCACTTAAAGGGACAGTTTTTTCCTCTTACCTGTCGGGCTGTTTGTCAATCTAGACAGTTTTGGTGTGAGTTGCCAGTGTTGGAGATGCCACAGAGACGTCTGCTTTCTCTCCAGTATAATGGAACGAGACAGCACGACGTGATGCTCAAAAAAAGAAAAGAAAGATATAATAATACATATGGCTGGCTGGTGTAGTTTGGGTGAAAACATTAAAGTGCTCAGGTCTGTGGATTATCTTGGGTTGTTTTTTTTTGGCGCTTTGAGCATCACAAGCCGAGTGCCGTCTAGTTCCATTATACTGGAGAGAAGGCAGACATCTCTGCGTCAGATAACTCCAACACAGAGCAACTCAAAATGATCTAGATTGATAAATAGCACAGGTAAGAGGAAAATAAGTGTTTTTTATTTGGGGGTGAACTAAAGTATTCACATCCCGTATTAGTTGAATGACTTCAAGATAACTAGACTCTCCTGACATAAGCTAATAGTCAAATGCGTTTTAAACACCTTTATTGATCCAAATTTAGATCCATAAAGGTTTTGACTTTATCTATCTGAGTCCCGGTGTTGACTTGACTCTTTCTCTGCCACTTAAAAGCCTGATTCTAGATCTGTCACTTTTATTACAGATGGTCTGTTTCAAACGCGTGTCTGTCATCTCCAAGCCTTTAGTATCATGCTCCTGTGATTTTGTCAATCCCATTGAGTCAGTCTTATGTTTGCAACCCCAACCCCCACCGTGGGGCTAATTAAAACAATTTCAAGGACGAAGGAGGGGAGTCTATTGTATCACACAACCAGCAGTGCAACGGATATGGTGCCAGAGGGGCACAGTTGTCATGGATTAGCGCCCCTTCGCAGGCACAGATGGACATATCAGCCTCCCACCGCTGGTGATGAGTGTCTGAGTAGGACAACTGCACTCAAATGAGCTTTTAGCAGGAACGGAATGAAATTAATTAATTAGTCGACCAAAACTAAAGAGAATGTAGTCAGTTTCTGATTTACCGGTCTCTCTGAGATCTCTTTCAGCAGACAAAACCTGTTGTTCAAGACTTACATGCAGCATATTTGGGTCTCGAATAACATTGCTTTATGTTGATTTTCATTCAACTGTGGTGATGGAATATTTACAGTGAAATAAAGAAAAAATGTAAAATAATATTTGTGTTTCATGTCATTTTGTAACAGCCGCACACTTTGAATTTGGCGACAAGTTGGACAAGTTAGTGTTATTTATGAAAAACCTCCCAACACCCAGGTTTTTTTTCTCACATTCCTGAGCGGAGCATAGCCAAACCCTTTCCTAAAACACAGATCTTTGGTGACAAATCTTCAATCCAACTTCCTCTCCTTCCTTTCAACTACAATAATGGCCCAATGAACTGGATCCTCTCTGTCCTGACTCACATCCTCCGTGCCATAATATTTATGCAGCCCATTCAGAAGCTGCCCTCATCAAATTGCAACGTGAATCACACCACAGGCACCGGCTCACCTCATTACATCCTGACTAATAGTCTGAATATTAGTCTGGGATAATGTGATAACACTGCAGAGGCACTGCCATGACATAACTTTCTATATATAGTTTTTAAATTATAATATTTTCCTTCCGCTCAACTTAACTAGCACTTAAACTGGACAGGACTCTTACCAACTGAGGTGTTGACAGTGAACGTCTCATCCATGCTTTTAAGGCATTGTTGTTATCTCTGCAGCCAGGCTAAACTTATCTCACAGCGGGAACTGTATGTGAGCAGAAACAATAGGCTTGATTGAGTGCATTCCCCAAAAGGCGTCAGGTTACCCGGGCCTGGTCTATTTAATAGATGATATCTGTCTGAGGAGACTTTGCCATGAGATCTTTATCACTGGGCCGTTTGAGAAATGGTGCATCATTCATAAACTAATTAATTATCTGGCATGAAGTTGTGATAACAGGAAATGCCCTGAGGCTGTGCTGCTGTGGGTCAGCCAGGAACCAGGGCAATATCAGGGAAGAGTTTCAGATGATTTAGTTTTTATTACTAGAGCCCGACCAATATAGGATTTCTGAGGCCGATACAAGTTTTAGAGCGTGATTACAGATCTGGAGGCCAATGTGGTGAACTTTTGAGAGTTTGCAACAATATGCCTCTGCAAAGGTACTCAAGAGGCTGCTTATCTAAACAAGGGACGTTACTAAAGAATATTTAACATTATATTCAATGAATTACACTGTGAACCACTTCTAGAAATGAAGACTGAGATAATAAATCATAAATCAAAATAAATAGCTAAATACAAATCATGTTCAGTATCAGTCAACTGCTAATAGAACACGATAATAAAATAATACAAATAGAAAGCTAAATAAACTTTATGTCCTGCATTAGTCAATTACTGACCACTACCAAAAATAATCATAAAAAATCACTAAAAAGAACTGTATGTTCAGTAGCAGTCAATTGCTGATCATTTTAATAAAATAATAAAATGAAAAAAAATAGCTAAATACAACTGTATAGGCAGTTTCAGTCAATGTATGACCATTTAAATACATAATAAATATAGGCTCATATCAGAGAACATTAACACCGATACACATTAGGCACTGATATGTTTGCGACCGGACAATATTAACCCTCCTGTTGCCCTCAAACTTCACTAACACCATTTATTCTAGGGGTCAATTTGACCGTAGCAGTTTAAACATCTCAAAAATGATCATAATCAATGTGTGACTCAAGTAAAGTCGGGTACTTTATGTATTTATTTAACAAAATGAAAAATATCACTGATGTTAAACTGCATGGAGGGATTTCTGTCTGTGTGTTTTAAAGTAAGTCTGTTATTTTAAGTGCTATTTTGTGTTATTTGTAACATCTGGAATGAAAGTAACGTCCGTTATCAAGGACAGCAGCATGAATTTGACCTCATATAATATTTGAATTGTAAAATAAACGATAATAATAATGATTAAATCATCCAGATTATCAAATTAACCCAAAGGAACACCGATGAGACAAGTACATGTACGATAAGAACAATAAAAATATATATAATCATGACAATTTTAGGTTTTTTATGAGTTGTCCCCATAAAATAAGGAAAAGTCATAAATATAAAGCAAAAAAAATGACAGTATTTAGAGATTTTAAACATTAAATGGGGTCAAATTGACCCTTAGGAGAACAGGAGGGTTAAAAACCCGCCAGTCTTTATCAAAAAGACACTTTTCAATTTTAAGCAAGCGTTTTTAAATCTTCAGCGTCCACTGCAAAAACTATTTCATTTCCATGTGAAGAAAATAAATGTTATCTACAAGTGATTGTACATACATACATGCATGGGCTCACATACCCCCTACTTGATTTTTAAAAAGACACAATAATGCAATTAGCCTAACAAAGAAAATGGTAATCCATGAGCCAGAATGAGTGCATGGGTGGGATGCATCTGTAATGAATGACTCTGAGACTGCTTCTGAGGAATTTTCACACCAATAAGCTCCAGGAGAGCCAGACTAAAAACTTTGCAGCATATAATGCTAATCTCTGTGTGGTGCAATTGAAAAAACAAAAAACAAAAAAAAACTTCACACATTCAAAAACATGCACTCAAACAAAAGCCCACTTCCTCTGTTTCAGCCACGGGTTCAAATGTAAATGTCTTAAATATGACCCCCATTCATTTAACAGTGTGAATCCTTCACACAGTCTGTATTTACAGATATTGGGAACAGTATGGCACATTATCAGACCACCAGCAGATTCATAGCTGGGGGTGGAATCACATATGCTAATAAAGCAGATGTCCACGGTCCTCAACACATTCCAGTCAGCCTATAAAAACAAAGCGTCTTTCTTCCCCAAGGAGCGCAGCCCCATCTCCGACTGTCTCCAACAGCCACAAAGCTTCATATAAACATTTAGTGTTAGAACCTGATGATCTAAGCAATGCTCGGCCCCTCCCTGCCACTGTCTCTAAAACAACCGCCCACCTGCAATTTGATCCCTTCAGACTTCAGCTTCCCCTCATTTTGGAAGTACTATTTTGGAGTGTTTGGCCAAGGTGTGGGTCCCTTGTCTAAAAACTTTCCATGACACTGGAAGTTTCGGGCCACGTCCCTGTGTCTCTGCTGTCCACTGTGCCCGACTCCCGCTGAATTCATCAGCCATTGTTTTCTCTGCACAGGCATTTATGATGTCACAGCAAACATAAGCTTTGTCCTCAGATGAAGGATCAGCCAGGGTTCGTGCCCTTATGGGGTCAAACAAACAGCAAATATGGACAGGCCATGACTAAGATCATGGGGTTGGGTGGACATTATGGTGGCAGTAAGAGAACTTTGTTTAAAAGGGAAAGAAAAAGAACAGGCATCAATAAGGATAAAGGCACAAGGGACAACAGAAAATAGAAGGGACTCATTTTGCAATCGCACCAGTTATGCTAATAGCAATACTTGAAAAAGCCCAGCCTTAATCTTATCTTCTCTCCTCTCTGCCCCGATCCCCATCCCCTCTCTCCATTCCTGAAAAAACACCACACCATATCAAAATGAAAACAAGAACATTTCCTGGGTCTGAGGCCCTCAGTGTGCTGAATCATCACCAGAGATGAAGAGGACAGACATGCAATGCTGACTCATCTACTATATATATATATATATATATATATATATATATATATATATATAAAATGAATCCTCTGTCTGAAACGCTTCCTTTTTAGCGCCTGTCTCTTTAAGACCCCCTCCTAAAAAAGCCCAGTCTGCTCTGATTTGTCAGCATTTTGGGGTCCTACAAGTCTGTACTCTTTGTGTGGGCAATAACTGTAAAAGTGCTGTAGCAGCACTTTCTACCTATATATAGTATAGTTGTGACATCATAACCAACAAGTAACTCCTAACGGCTCGTTTAAGGTTTAAAGACACAGTTTCTGAATACGGACTATGCTATTTTCACAGTATTTAAATGGCACCTCGACCTGCTTAATAATAATAAAAAAAGACATGTATATTTCACTTGTTACCTTTAAAATATTTTTGTTTGCATGAGAAAAATGATTTTCTCACAATGTTTAAGATTCAGGATTTGCTGGAAGCAAAATTGGTCAAGACTTTGTTTCAACTTCCCTGTAAAGACGTTCAAAAAATGTACTTACACTAGTTCTCATGACTCACACTGGTTTTTCTAATCGCTCCATATCCACAGTGGATTTTGTTTTTTCTCAGATTGCATAAGAATGAATTAGGCAGCAGCAGTATGTGTGCACATTAAGTGCTTTGCAAGCAGGAAAGGTAAACACAGACTTAAGCACACGTGCACGCACACGCACACACGCACAAACACACACACACACACACACACACACACAACAATGGCTTGTGCCTGTAAAGATCAGATTTCCATCGTGTTTATTTTCTTAGGATAAGTCATGTGTGAACAAAGAAAATATTTTGCTTGCTTACAGCCATCTGTTGAAACCAGAGGAATTTCTCAAATGTGTAAATAGGTTTGTTTAATTGGGACATCATTCTAACAGTGACCATTGACTTAGATAACACATAAGTATCCTTTTGAAAAAGGTTGACTTTTGGATCCCACCAGCTGCTAATACAATATAGCAACTGATATGAGCTCATTCTAAATGTCCACACAACCCCAGATAAGCCCTGTGTATCTGTATTGTTATATTCCAGTTGTTCATGAGCATAACTTAAATGAATGAATGCATAAGAACAATTTAATCACTATGACGGCAAACTGGCATTGAAAACAAATGTCAGACCACACAAAAACGGACTGTTATGCAGTGCACGCTATGAGAATGCGGCTAGAGAAAACACAAAGCAACATGCTGACACGTGAGAACGATCAGAGGCTGTCGCAAAACTGAGCATAAAAAAACAAATCCTGTATCAGTGCACAGCCAAACCTGATGGCACAACGCTAACACTTAGCCAGTGTTGCCCAACTTGCATCCCACAAAAATATGGAATAAAAGAAAACAATCAAGCGATTGTTCCAGCTTGGATACGTGGCGCCATGTACACGGTCAAATGCATACATTCATTTGTTTAGGGTTAGTGGCACAGAAACAGGGCAGGGAAACAATGGCTAAATGTCTTTGTTGCTGAACCACAAAAGCTGATAGCTGCTTATTTGCATTCAGGAGATGACACTCATTGCTACATGGTGAAACTCACATCGTTAGAAAGGACATTGTTCTAAAAGGCACTGGCTCTGTGTTAAAGAGCAGGAACTACAGCATTAAAGGACTTTTATGGGCTTCGGGGCTCTTGCTCCAGCCGTGTCTATTGGCTCAAAATTATACTTATTTTTCTGCCCCCTGAGGACTGGTTTAAAACTGCTGCTTTCAATCTTAAAGAAACAACAACAACAAAAGAAGCTGTCAAAGTAATGCTTCCTGACAACCCATGATAGACAAAAAAAGACAAAAACAACACCCTACACATTCAAACGTCAAAAGAATACCACAAAAAAGGTGACAAGGTGGGAAAAAATAACGCTAGAAGAACTGAGTCTGTAGATTTGAGACAATGCATGATTTTGTCAAAAAAATTAACAAATAAACAAACTTACAACCCCACACGCAAAGGCTCTCAGAACCCTACAATTCCACTAAATGAACCAAAACTAAACTCTTCACAAGTATGTTTTCTTTTATTATTTTTTCTATCTCTTCTATCTACAGTATATGTCAATATTTAATGGCACTTCCAGAAAACGTATGAGTTTGAGAGTTTTGTGTAAAAACATTATCATCACATTATCAATAAAAGTAATTTTAAAAAAGACAAAAAAGTAGAGGTGAGCAGACTTTAAATTGACTTATTGATCCTTTGGGATGAACTCCCGCAAGGAAACTGAGGTTAACCCATAAACTTTTAGCTAAATAGATACAGAAAACATATTAAAAATATACAGTAAACAATAAACTCCAAGTTAAGTATATATGAAGTAAAAACTAAACTAAAATTCCCGGAAAATTAAACCAGATAAGTTAAATGTAGAGAAAATGTACCAGATCAAATATGTCTGACTGAATGTGACAGAAATGAGCAGGAAGATGAAATTACTGCTCTTAAGTGGTGGATAAAGTTATTGCACAAAAACAATTGTGCATGATTTTGTAAAAAAAATAAAAATAAAAAAAAATGGAACAGAAAACATTAGACCACCCACAAAGGCACACAACCGATATTTCCCCTGAAGTAAAATGAACCAGAACTAAACTTAAAACAAGTAAGAAAATAGATTTGAGCAGACGACCACTTTAAATTGAGCATTATTAGGTAACACACAGCCACCCATAAAGGCTCTCACAAGCAGCCAAACAACTATTACTTTATGCACACTCAATATGATACCTAAATGAGTAAATCTCCTATGTGTTATTATTCATTTGTTTCTTTGTCTCTCAAGTCTTTATCTGTACTGCGTGGCACTTTATGAAAACATATGTTATAAGAATGAAATGTTTTGTCAATAAAAGTAATTTAAAAAAAAGAAATAAAATAGATGTGATCGAACAATCACTAAAAAATGGAACATGGGTTTGTTAAAAAAAAGAAAGAAAAAACAGAAAAGGAAAGATTTGACCACCCACAGAGGCTCTTATGCCATTGATTCCACCCTCAGACACCATATAGCCTAATAATGTCTTAGCAAATAATCACATTGCATTCAGAAAGTCAAATCAAAGCGTCCTTTTGTGTTTGATAAAAAGCTGATCAATCAGCTCTATCCTGTTGTATTTCTAGCACACAGACAAAAAGGCAGGATAAGGCCTCCAGTGTACGGAGGAATCCAAACTCACTTAAGATGTCAATAGTGTCACAGTGAAAAGATGCCTGCATTGGAAAAACAAATCCATATCTATACATTACCAATCAATTCATTTCATTAAGGCATCCAATGCCATTTACTGATGGGATAGCACAATGTGTGCAAACAAAGCAAAGGTCAGAAAAGTGTTGTCGAAGGGACAGTGTGAAAAACAGTTTGCACTCAAACCGATAATAACCACCTCCGATGAAAGAAATGAACAGCAATCGTGAATCAGTCAAGGTAATCTCGCAGCTCTCTGTCATCTTCGACACTATTTAAAGTGCGCGCTATCACCTGCTCCTCTCCGGATCTGTTTATGTCCAGCAGGAATGCATCACAACTAACCATTTCTTTAAGCAGCTGGGAGTGGAAATTGCTTTTTTGGGGGGGACATTTATGACCCCATTCAAAGGCTGACATCTCAAACACAGGAAGGAAAGAGCTGAGAAGAAGAAGAAGAAGAAGTGCCATACAGTATCAAGAGGTGCTTTCAAAACTCTAAAACTTCAGCAGAGTCCAAATACAAACCCACTGATGTTGAAGATGTACAAAAATATATATATATATTTTTGAGTGGTGTAGGAATGAGGGAGGGTTGATGGGATGAACGTGAGGTAATTGTAGCATTGGGGCAGTTGTTTGAGTTGTTGTATGTATGATACTGATTTAAGTGAGTCATTGAGAAGAGGTAGGCCAGTATATGGGAAAAGTACTCTATTTTGGACATTTATGTTGAGAATTAGCAAATTTTGTATATTATGTTCACTTTCTTTTATTGTTATTCTGTTTTTTACTTAATGTTGGAAATACATTTTATAAAAGTTGAAGGTTTTATGACAGAACGGGTCTTTTCTTTTGTTAATTAGAACAAAGTGACAAGCCCACACACAATAAATAAAGATCTGCGTGATTTGAAACATTTGAAAGCCATAAGCAAAGCTCTAAAGATGTTGCAGCTCACAGAAGAAGCACTTAACTCACCCAATGTCGTCACATGTGGAAAAGGAGAGGTGGTGGTGGTGGAGTTTGGGGGGGGGGGGGGGGGGGGGGGGTTCTCTTCCTCAAGGGTGCTCAGGATTAGAGCCTGGAAGTCTGTTAGATAATAGATCAAAGAGATACACCAGGGAGCACTTCTTCTTTTTTTCCCACATAACGCTCCACCTTCATACATAATGGAATTTTTTTTTTTTGCAATTCCACCTGAAGATCAGGGACAAGACTTTGGTCCTGGAATCACACACCACGTTCAAAAACAGGGGTCGCCGCTGACGACAGGGATCACTGCTGTGATTATGATGTTAATGCGAGCTCGAGTGCAGGTACTGAATGACAAGAGGCCTTTTATGAACAAGTTCCATTTTTCACTGTTCGCTTGTTCTGTGCTCCTGAAGTTGCGAGGGAGTTGTTTGGTTCTAATTGTATATGCTGTGACTTGAGGGAGGACTTCAAAAAGTTTTAACGCTTTTAAGGTTTTCAGAATCAGAATCAGAAATACTTAATAATCCCCGGGGGCAAATTATTTTCTGATACATGGCAGCCATTCTGCATTTCTATCAGTAGTGGAAAAAGTATTCAAATCATACTTACTGTAAGTTACTAACATTAAAGTATAGTATAAGTATGAAAGTATTATCAGCAGAATGAGGTCTACTTTAAAGAGGGTTTGCTTTTTTAAAGAGCAAAATTCAAGCGTGTATCAAGAACTTTCAACGTACCAAAAGCAAAAATGTCCAGTCTGTCGACGCCTTTAGCATCACATCAGGGGATTGTGTCATTGTAATCATGTAGACAAGAGAATATGTAGAAAATAAAGCATTTTTCAAAGCATATATTTGAATTAAAGCATTTTCCTAACCTTGGAAACATTAGGTATTTCCCAAAGGTAAAGTTAGGCAGCAGAATGGCCCCTTCGGGATACATTACATAATACCGCAACTGGTGCATTTTCATGTATGGAGTAAGTTAAAGTTGGGCTAAAGGGAGCTAATCTGAACTAGTTGAAATATTTAGTTTAATCTGCAACAATACATCAACCCTAACCCACAATTAATCACATTTTATAAACTGATCAGGTTTTTTTCTAATGTTGTATCCTTACACTGTGTGGGTCTTAGTGTGTAAGCTTGTCGTTTTAAATGTGTCTTTTAAAGGTCTAGCCTTTTCTTCTTTTGATGCTTTTAATGTTAAATTATTTCTGCACTTTAAGGGATTGGACTGTACATTTTGTTGTACTGGTACAAGTATTGTCCTCACAGTATTGCCCTCATAAATGCACTGGACTAGCATGAAATGGTAGTAAAAGTATCTCTAAATTGTACTTGAGCAAATGGACTTAATTCCATTCTACGAGTATAAATGTATACATTTTATAATGTACTGCCACTCCAAGGCAATAAATAGAACTTAATAATTGAAATATAAATACATAATCTAATACACCACATCATCTTAAACCTATAGCAACTAAAGGAGTATGGTCTTTATACCATTTCCTTTTCTGGCAGAAGACAGTCTCCCCCCTTTTGCAAACACAGACCAAGTGTGAGGTGAAACTTCAGAGTCCTCCATCAAACAACTTCGTCGTGATCGCCGAGCCGGTCTGCATCAGCAGAGCCATTAGTGCTGAGGGACGAGAAAGAAATCAATGGTCATCTGTTCAGAGGGAGACTGCAAATACTAAGTGCTGAAGTCTGAGGGCAAAAATGGCCACAATAATAGATAGCCACAAGCAAAACAGGCACTTTATTGGAAAAATCTATCAGGAGAGCAACTTGGCTTGTAGAAGCTAAGACCTTGGTATGCGATGTTTTCTACAAATGATGAAGTCTACTTCCTAGAGTCCGGATGAAAATGTCCACCCCAAACACACACACACACAAAAGCTACATATACAGAATATGTAGAATCAATACACACTTGAAGCACACTTCACCTGTCACTTGCATCACTCTGCTGCCACCTATTGGACAAACCAGAGAAATCCCCTTTCATTCAATTTCATATATGTGTCCCATTTGTTTTCCCACTCTCTTCTTCTTTCTTCAGAATGTCTCTATATGAAGGCCGTGTCCATAATGCATTACAAGTGCATTCATAACACATAATGCATGGCAACTGTTTAACAAGGTCTGGAAGTATTATACGTGTGGGGCATCATGTTTTGTAGGTTCAGCATTCATAATGCTTTATACGGTCAAAGTGTTGCTGGGTTACACAACACATTATAACTACCATGCATAAAGAACTGCTGCAGGTTATACATGTCTGAAATAATCCTAATAATATACGTTACTTTCTGAGCTTTAAGTGACAGCACTATGTAGGATCATTAGGAATTGTATGATACTATACCACATTTTTATAAGTTGTCATGCATGATTATAAACATTAATAAAGAGCTTTAGAAAACCTTAAAAATGCATTATGTTTTATGAATGTGCTAATAATCCATTATAGACATGACCTTCATTTTTCTAAAGATGTTGCCTAAAAATAAACCTTATTTTAATGAAATCAATTTAACATAGGGCTTTAATTAAATGTTGATGCCTCCAAAAATGATGCTTGAAAATGTGAGTGAGTATAGAAATGATGTCCGGGTGATTAACTTTCATATTCTTAAGTTATTCAGTGTTGAACATGACGACATTCTCGAATGAACTACCACTTATTCTAGCATCTGAAAAGTAATACAATTATGTATCCAAAGTCAACAGTATTGTTATTCAGTGGTTAATGGTTAAACTGTCTGAAACAAAAGCTGCTGCTGTTAACGGCCCGCACATACAAACAGCTCTTACTGTCAAATAAATAGCTTATGATGCAGTTACAGTCTTTGTATTTTCAGAAAAACACACACGTGCTCATTGTGGGATGCTTTCCAGTGTGTGTGTGTCCGAGTAGAGTGTGTGAGGAGAGAGCTGCTCTATTGCACTCTGCTGTGACTGAGTGGACACTATCAGTGGAACGCTGTGGATGACCACACTCTGGCTGCCCAAGCTGATGTTTGGTACCAGTAACGCACTTTCCCCACAGGGTAAAGCACTCTGCCCGACCAAAACTGTCCCTGCTGGCTTAGACATGTCCTCCGATGGACCACACACCATGTCGTGTGGAGTCGCTGTGGTCACCAAAGAGGCGTTCCCTTCTGTCACCACCGTAACCTCTGTAACCTCTGTGCCGCCCTCCTGGATCAAGCCGTTAAGGCCCTCCAGCTCAGAGCAGGTTGTGATGAATGTCTGCGAGCCGCCGCTGGAGTCCTGAGCGGTTATGGCGGTTTGCAGCAGGGCCTGGTGGAGCGGGTTGTTGGTGTCAGCGGTGCTGAGCTGCGTCAACAGGACCGTCTGGGGTTCAAGAGTGGCCTCTGCAGTCTGGGAAGACCCGAGGGGCTGCATAGGCGCGAGCAGGTTGACCTGTTGGATCATGGAGTTAACAACCATGTCCTGGTTTTCTGAGCTTAGCAGGACCATGCTGGTCTTATGCTGACTCTCCACACCAGCTGAAATTAAGGGGTTCTCCTGGCCCAGAGGGTGAGAAACAATGATTTTAAGCTGTGCACTGCTGTAAGGAGCCATTGAGTCAGATGGGATAGGAACCTCAAGCGTGGTGTTGCTCTGCGACGTCGTGACCAAGTTGAGTGCGTCGGCTGGGGAGGAGAGCTGCAGCTCAAACACATTCTGAGTGTCTCTGTGCTGCTTCTTGTGGCTCCGCAGGGAGTCCTCCCTCACAAATGAAGCATCGCAGGAGTCACAGCAGAAAGCTCTAGCCGCTTCTAGTTTGGCTCGATATCTGGAGCCGACAGCCTTCGGAGAGTCACCTCCTCCGCTTTTCCCTCCGCTTCTGACACCCTTCCCACCGCTGCCTTTTTCAGGCTTATCTGAGTGGCACTTCTTTTTGTGGATGACGAGGTTGCTGCGCTGCTTGGAGGCAAAGTTGCAGAAGTCACATTTAAAGGGGCGCTCCTCTGAGTGGATCCTCTCGTGGACTTTCAGAGCCCCGTTGCTGGCGCAGGAGTAAGTGCACTTGGAACACTGGATTGGCTGAATGGGTTGGTGTTCTCGTGTGTGTTGCCGCAGAGCATTCTTGCTGGCACACTGGAAATCACAGTGCACACAGTGGAAGGAGTTCTCAGTGCCATGCTTGATCTGAATGTGAGATTTCAGGTTGCCCTTCATAGCGCAGCGGTATTCACAAAAGTCACACTTGTAAGGCTTTTCGCCGGAGTGAATCCGTATGTGCCTCTTCAGGTCCGAGTTGATTTTGAACTTTGCATCACACTGTTGGCACTGGAAAGGTGCATCCCCTTGGAATGAAATAAAATAAATGATTCTCAATGCAGTCGATAAAACATCATCCCACTATTGCTGACAAGTCTGTTTTTTTGATGACCTACCAGTGTGTGAGCGGAGGTGGACGGTGAGTTGGCTGGAGTTGCGGCTAGCGTACGGACAGATCTGGCATTTAAAAGGCCGTTCGTCGTAGTGGATGCGCAGGTGCTTCTTCAAACTGCTGCTGTCTGCTGCTGCGTAGGGACAGTGTTTACACTTGTGTGGCTTCTCGCCTGTGTGTAAGCGGCTGTGCATGTTGAGTTTGTCCCGCCGACTGAAGCGCTTGTGGCAGAGCTCACATTCAAATGGCTTCTCACCTGGAGGGAGGATGGAAAAAACAACTTGAGTCCATATTGACGTTAGTGTACATTATATTTAGATATTTTCACCAACTTACGATGCCGTCAAACAGCCCTGTTTATTTTTTACGCAAGGAGAAGTGAAGATGTTCTATGCTCTCATCAAAGCCACCAGACTCCATTGACAAAAACAGTAATTTTACCTCACAGAACACAGGAGTTGCTCGTCTACTGCTGACTTGATGATTGTTTGTGTAATTTTTGTGACTTTGGAGTTTAAAAGGTTAGGAAGAGATATAACTAACTAATGAACTAACCGACCAAGGCAGTGATAGACTAGCAATTCCTGTTTTCTGCAACGTAAAGTTACTGTTTTTGTCAATGCAGCCTGGTGGCTTTGAATAGAGCATAAATATCAGCTTCAGTTCGCCCCTTATAAACTTAAACAGTGCTGTCTGATGGCAAGGGAAAGTGGTGAAAATATTCTTAATATAGTGTCGCTTAAATTGATTTTGATTTTATAGGCAGGCCCTTTAGGTGCCCGTCCACAGCAGTAATTGCTTAGCTTCCATACCAAACTGGGTGAGTGCCATCTACTGTGGTGTATAACACTGACTATGGGTAAGTACCTCATACAACTCCATGTCAGATAATCACACATGCAAGGCTTTGACATACCTGTGTGGGTTTTGAGATGCCGCTCCATGTCTTTTTGGCCATACTGCGTCTTAAAAGTGCAACCTGTGCATCAACAGAAATGGCACTTTTTTTACAAGGTGTGTGCAGTGGAAAATTCATCTGAAAGAGTCCTAAATAAATAAATAAAAGCTAATGACATAGGACTTGGCAGGAAGTACCGCTTTCCCTCGCTTGGCAGCCGAAAAGAAGGAATGTGTTAAGAGTCGTAAACGGTGAGAGGCACCAACCTGAGAAACAGCAGCTGTGTCTCTTTGAAGTCAGGGAAGGTTTTAATTTTTTGGAAGGTGTTTTCTGCGCTTTGGTCAAGGCCTTTTTGACACCTCTCATGACACAGGTCTGGAAGGTTTCCTCGAAAACAAACTCAGGGCTGGAAGCTGAGCAGAGCAAGAATGTGAAAGGCGTTGTAGAGCATGAGACAAGCAGACGTATTGACAAACCACACCACAAGTATATTCTGTATAGTTTTACCTGTGAGAGTGGCTGTTGCAGTGGTGGCCGGTGTGATAGAGGTCGGTAGGGAGCAACCATTTTGCTTATGGGCGAGAAAGACCTCAAAATTGTTATACTGCTGCTTGCAGAAGCCACAGATGTGGATGTCTGGGCTCACTTCCACCACAACAGAGCGTCCTGCACCGACACCAGAAGGCAGAAAAACACAAACAGGAGGCTGCATGACACACGTATGAAACTGACAACAAGATGACAGCACTATTTCAATATAAAATCACGACTGGGATGTCAGAGATGTGGTCTAACGTTAGCTCGGGGTTTTCTTGACAGCTGTTTTCTTTACCTTGTGTGTTGTACGTTGCCATCTTCTGGCTCCTCAAACCGTTACACGACGAGCAGCCATGTTTTTTTTTAAAACGCTATCTCGAGCGGTGACGCAGCTAACACAACTTGTATCATGTTTTTGAAACGATAAATCTACCGCGGTTGGTTTGGATATAAATGGCAATAACAGTTTACTTCTGTGACACTGATACAAAGCGTCACTTTACGACATGCTGCGCCGCGTTTACGGCAGCAGGGGGAACGTCAGGGTGACGTCATATGATGCTTTTAAAGTCGTGGGAAAGTTCAACATCACCACCTCTGAGCATATGGAAATACAAAAGTACTGTCATTGTACAGAATGCCCAAAGCAACTTCAGTCAAAAGCAACTGGACTTTTATTTTATTTGTCTAGGAATGTCCAGGATTTCCCAGACAAATAACCAAGTCCAGTTTCTTTTGACTGAAATTGCTTTGGGGATAACGAAAGCAAATGAGAACATTCACAGGCTTATTGTACAGAATAAGACGAAATCAGGAGTTCTTCTCCTGATCAGTACAATAAAACACAGAGAAAACATCACAAATACAAAACAACCTGAGCAAACATCTGCAGCTGACAACAAACTTGCCAACACAGTAAGTAAAATACATATAAATGTCATTTTGCACTAGAGTAGGAGTCTATTTTGCACTAGGATAAAGGTAATCATTTCACTGGTATTAATGTAGTTATTGCACTATAGTAAAATTCCACACAAAAACATTTCACTTGTATGAATGCAGTTTCTTGCTGTTTGGTTTCTTTAGAATTGACAAGTATATTTTTGTCATTTGGAAAATCAACTATAATCAAAAACACCAAATGAAGGCGGGATATTCCCCCCTCTCTGTATTCTGTCAGTGTATCATAAGCTGACTGAAAACATCCAACATGGGGGCAATTCTCTAGTTTTGTTAGTTTTTCAAATTGAAATAGAGAATGTACAACAACATGCGGCAAGTCATATATCATCATCAATATTATAGGCTATTTAGAATACAGAGCACACAATGTAAGCAAAATTAAAACCTACCAGAAGACATAAAACAAATCAAAAAATAGCTAAGGGCTCTCCAATCATTCTAAGGCATACATAATGCATGGTTTCTTCTCTATATATGGCCGGAATTTGCAGTCCAGTATTAGTTCGCTCTTTAGAAAACACAAATAGGGTTGTGTCTCAATACATTTACATTAAAGGATAAACATTTACCTAAAATAAACAACCCATTTGAACAGAAATTCATTTTTCTAATTATATCTCCATTAGGATACCAAAGTATCACCATGCTCTCATTTTATAACTGATTGTATATTATCCTACAGTGATGGTGCAGTTAATCTCTTAGTGCAATATTCCTCTAACAGTTGCTCTATTTAATGCTGAAAAAAAAAAATTGTTTAAACTTCTACGTTTATACTTTCTCTGGTTTTAATATGGCATCTCAGGTTTGCTCCAAACTAGGTTTTGTTGTACTTGTTTACAGTGATATCTATCTATCTATCTATCTATCTATCTATCTATCTATCTATCTATCTATCTATCTATCTGTCTGTCTGTCTGTCTGTCTGTCTGTCTGTCTGTCTGTCTGTCTGTCTATCTATCTATCTATCTATCTATCTATCTATCTATCTATCTATCTATCTATCTGTCTGTCTGTCTGTCTGTCTGTCTATCTATCTATCTATCTATAAATTGGAAGAGAGAATATTTTTTGGGTTAAACCAATCATACATGTCACAGGATAGAGTTATTGTAAACTTGGGCCTTAATATCTGTCTTAATAACAGATCATGGAGTCATTGGAGTCCCTGAACGCATCATTACCACTGTCGTGAGGCCACTTTAGTCCTGAAAATGTGTTTTTTCTTTATAGAACAGAACAGAACGTCACTTTAATATACTGCTCGGGATGAGAGACATTCTAGAATCTTCCATGGACCCCCCCCCCACCCCCCCCCCCGCCCCACTGTGTCATTTATTCCAGTTTAGTTTTTTCTTGCTCTTCTATATTTTTACTTTATGACTTATTTTTTATATGTAATATTTGTATTATCTGTCATTTCAATGGAATCTTCTCTGACTATAAAATACCGCGTTTTCTTCGTTTCTAAAGGGGAAAAAAGCGGGGAAAAAAGCCCAGCAAGCCCGGTAGGTTAACCTCACTGCCACCTGTCGTGTTGGAAGTGAAGAGGCCCCCAAATGGCCTAGCTACCGTGTTTGTTGGACCCGTTGGAACCATTCCAGAATATAGCCACAGCCCTTACCGTGGTCGCTAGCTAACAGCAACCGTAGTACTTGAGCATGTAAGCTTTCAGATGTAGCAATTGCTGCAGGGCACTTAAATACACATACTCTACCATCTTTCAAGTAAGGGCAATTTGCTGGGTTGTTGGGGGAGAGTGAATGAGAATGCCTCTTTTTTTTTTGTAATGCCAGAGCAGTTGTGCTGGTGTGAATAAGCCATGAAAGTGACTGACACACAGCTCCATTTTCAGTGGCAGGTCCTTAACTGCCTGATTGCCACTGTGAAGCTCAGGAATTTCCTTACGCTGACTTTCCTGCATGGCAAAGGCACAGGACTGATTCCTTCCCTGCTGAAACAGCAAATCCTTGACACACACACACACACACACACACACACACAATGCAGGGCCTCTCATGGCCTGCTCAGACGAATCTGACTGGTTGATTACTGCTGTCTTTGAATTGGATTCTGTCAGGATTTGTCCCCGTAGATTCCAAATACATGTACGCTAACAGTTTATGTCATATTAGTAGGAAAAGTACTGTTTTCTCAGGGCATTTTTTTAAATTGATGACTCAGTCCAAAAGAAGAAGAAGACATAAAAAAAAGGAGATAAATAAATAAATAATTCGATCTGACCGAAGAGTGTGCAAATCACATGCACATAAATCCCCCTCCAGAAAGTCAGTGAAGTTAAATGTACATCAAAGAAGAGCATTCACACGCGACAGACAAATGATTCAGAGATGGGTTAATTAAAGAAAGACTTATGTCATCCCCCGAGCAGTGGAGAACAGGCCAGCATGCGCTCTGCTTTGATCTACACTGCAATTTTTTTACAATCAAAAGAATTGTAAATCTGTTTTTTCACTTTGCACACTTTGCAGCTTACGAGTCCTATGCTCCATAGTCTGTGTGACTATGAGCAGTTTAGTCACATCATTATAAGGCCTTATTTATGAGGGAACACTGCACCCACAGTAATATGTATCATTGCAGATATTCTCAGTCGGGGCTGCAACGGGCAAATTATTTTCATAATGGATAAATAGAGCTGGGCGATATGGCCGCATCCTCTATCTGGATATAGGCCATTTCATATCTCTATAATGATATAAACGTATCATGATATAGCATGTTTTTTGGTTATTCAGTGAATTAATAGTATAGGGTATTTATTTTACTTTAGTGCAAAATGAACATGTAATTAAAGATCATAACGTAAAGCAAATATTGTCATAATGCAGTTCGGCAGCTGTTTTCTTTTACATCACATTAGAAACGTTATATTATGAACTTAAACCAGTACATTGTTTGCTTTATAAAACATTTACTTAATTGATTAATTGATTATCAGAATTGTTGCCAATGAATTTCCTGAAATGGTTTAAGCTGTGATTAACAGCAATGCCATCCCGCGCTGGTTGAGTACACGCGCACTGGTGTGTGTTTTGTCAATAGAGTTTCACTCCTTTTGAAAACAATAAGCTCTTTTTCATTTGTTGTACTCAGAAACAAAGTATCACTTGGACATCCTGCTGTGCCAAATCTAATTTGTAGACTTGCTCCTTTCCCATTCATTGAGACGCCCAAGAATTCAGTGAGTGATGTAATGTCCCTCTTTTCCCCAATGAGACAAGGGCAACAATAGGGGGGAGTGCCTCTGTCACATTATTTTCCCCCACCGAGGCACGCCAGCTGCTTACAGTTGCTTAATGGCTACGAGCTGTCACAAGGCATCACAGCCCGCTGCCACACAGGAGCGGCAGATGCTTTAATTGCACAATGACTTGTAGGTTGTCAACAGCAATTATACCAGGCTTCCACCTGAGGGCACCCAAAGAACACCGTCTACTCACTTCACAGGCAAGACACAAGGCTTTAGAAGCTGGCTGCTACACACAAACCTGATCTCTGAGTCTTGCTTCTGTCCACACAACATCCACAGGCGGATTCCAAGTCTCTTTTTAGCTTAATGGTTTATCCGTGTGCTGCAGTAACCTGGGCAGGATTGTCAGACAGCAGGCTCAGGACCCCAAAATCATATTTAGACATAAAATATTTATCTAGCTTTGTCACCTTAGGGCCCGCTGCTCACCGTGCTGCGGCAGGTCGTGGTGTGCAGAGTTTGAGTAATTTTGCTCATTATTAATTCATGTCATTTTTTTTTTCTTCTTTTGCGATTCAGGGGAGGCTCATTCGCCGCTGCCAGCCCCAAGATTATTATTAAGAGGAGGCAAATGAAATGGTGAGTTCAAAAGCTATGCTGCCACGTGCCTCAGCCCACGTCAGTCCAAGTATGTTTTATAGTTTGTTCTGGAAATACACTGTGTAACGTGCTTAGATTTGTGGTCCATTCTATTTATAGACAGCTCGGAAATTATAATCAAGCATCTCAGAAACCAAACATACACAGTGACCTTCTGTTTGTCTCATGTCAAATTGAATTGGTAAAAGATGTCCCGAATCCGGTGTCTGTTTTGAGCCATAAGACAAATTATACACTCATGTATGAATTCCTTTGGTCAACAGCTGCCATCTCAGCATCAGATAAAACAGAGCCAGAGTCTGGGAACCATCACATGCCTCCAACACTCCCACTTTATCATATAAAGAGACACACAAACACACACGAGCAAGTGCAGCAGTGCTACACACAAAAGGCGCTCATGCTCACACGCAAAACAGCGCTATGCTCTTTGTATCTGCCAACTGATGCAGATGATAGGGCTGCAGACGAGTGCAGGCTAACCAGAGACTACAGGGTACATGTGGCTTCATAGACAATAGCAGGCCACAGCCTCAGGAAGGGAATATTCAACCCTTAGAAACATGCCGGGGATATACATGAAGACATGCTTGTAAAAATTGTCTCTCTGTAGTATAACATTCTTGATATTAGGAATGAAGTTTCTGCTGATACAGAAGCTTGCACAGATGTTAACGGGGCGATAGGGGCAGGTATATAAAATGTGATCGTGACTAGGAGGAAGAAAATTTGTGTCTCTTTAAAAAAAAGTGCATTTCCATCAAAACAGAGGTTTTGTGGTTTAGTGAAGGAGGTTTAGTAAAGTCCTCTTTGGAAGGAAGGTACTGCAGGTGCCTTGTATTTTGCTGTAGTGTCAGCAGGGGGTGTCCAAAATCAGGCTAGAGAAAGAGGCCCTGTGCTTGTTTTGAAGGAGCTTACAAGGCACTGCTCCAGTTTGTAGTAGCTGACATTTTGGAACCGGTGGGTCAGCAAAATGGAGAAGCCACAGAGATGTATCATGACCAGTGAGACTTTTTGATTACAGGATGGTTGTGTGTAATTTATCGTGGCTCTTTGCTTTTCTTCACAGCGAGTCCTCGTTATGGTTGCTGTGGAACTGACCATTAACGTTATTAAGTAGGTTTCAGGTGTTTGTTTCTGCTGGGATGCACGGTATGAAAGCCGACGATACAGATAACAGATGATAACTGGCTTCTCATGATAAGATTACTGATAATGATCAGGGCCTGTAGTTTATGCACACCTGAGGGTAAGAAAGGCTCAGATGTAGTGAGCAGAGATGGATGATTTAATATTCCATAGCCCTGACCGAACCAAATGGAACTGACATCACTTTTGTTAACACAACAAAAACAAAGAACAGCTCTGACTCTTCAAAGGTTCATTTCTTTTTGGGCTCTTATAGAACATTTTTTTCTCACGCAAATCAAATGAAATGCTCTGACATAATCTGTCAAAACAGACATTTCAGTGTATACGCAATGCATGTTTATTGGCGGATCTCAGACCAACACATTGTGAAGCTGTAATATTTAACATTGTTATACATTATTATACATTATACATACAGTGTATTACAATTTCAACCGATTCTAGAAATGATCGCGGAGAAAATAAAGCAAGGTGAATTAATGTAAATATTACTTTATGCTCAGTATCAGTCAATTGCTGACCACGCTCTGCTGGACCAACGATGCAGTGAGACCATTTCTAAATCACCCCAAACATCGTTTTTGTGCATTTATACATCAGGGCTCAACACTTAACTTTTAAAAGTTGGTTTGAGGAATTAAGATGCTATGCAGTCATATGTCAGCTTAATAATGAAAATGTGACATGAAAGAATAAAAGCAACAGTAACCTAACACAATTCTTTGTGTTTTATCTGGTACTCCACAGATACTGAGATACTTTCCCTCCCAAGACTTCACCAATTTCCTTTTTGTGTTTTGTTCAGGTTCAACTGGCTCTTTGTCAGCTGAATCAATTTGCACATATCTTTGTGATGTTGACGGTTTAGTCGAACGTTTCACCACGCGGTCAAACAACTTGCTTTGCTTCGCCATTATCTTTAAAAGAGATGCCTGTCCACACATGGGCCAAAAACACACATGCACATGCAACGTTGTCTGGTTCTGACTGTAACAGCAATATTTGAATATTACTAATGCAACAAATATTTTTAAAAATATATATATTGGGGTGCATTTTTTTGCTGTTTCCTTTAACTGTTGTTTTCATTACAGCATCCATCAGAATACATATACACCAATACCAATGCTGATATGTCTGTGATAGGCCGATATCATCTGATAATTTATTGCCACCGACATATTGTGCATCCCTACTTACTACCCTCAAGTAGGATTGAGCAGAAAATGAAGCCATGGACTGAGTATTTTGAGTTTAGATAGATCTACGGAGCTAAATCTAAACAAAAGATATGTGCATGTGTGCGCATGCATGATGTGCGAATGTGTGTTGTCAATGATGTCATGATGGAGGAGGCAATCTTGATAGTTAGACGGATAACAATGAGGCTGGCGTATTCATGCCCTGCACACACACACACACAAACACACACACACACCTGCAGACACACTCATGGATACACACACGGCATCATCATCGTCACAGAGGGAGAAAGGCTCATAATTGGACAGAGGTGTCTGTAGATAATGAAGCCAGACCTCACACCTGCCAAACCTTGGGGATTTCACTTGACTGGCCACTTAAATCTTCCTCACTCTGCGGGTCTGGAGGGCAAGAGAGTGAGTAAGGAACTAATGGAAAAAAAGCACGCGCTACAGGGAGGATCCCTGTCAGCATGAGTGTAGTGTGGACCCCCCCACATACACCTCAGCTAACTCAGCCCCCACAGCTCGTTCCATACAGCACCCACCTCACTTCACTGTAAATCCTCTGGTGTCAAGGATTTCAGACGGAAATGGGGAAATGCTGCACCAGCTATTTTGTTTCAAACTCTCAAAACACTCGCTTCTCCCAAGTTGTCTTTGGTGACAGCGTTGTGTGCGGAAGCGTATTGTGCCAGCTTTTAGTGGGGTGTCATTCGAGGTGCTGAAAGGGAAATCAGATAGACGCTTCAACGGAGAAATACTTCTATATAGAAAGTTTACCTGACAGTCATCAGTGAAGGCGTGACACTGTATCAGTGGTAGCAGAAAGCTACACCAATTAGGGATCGAGTTTACCCTGGCAAAATGTTAACAATTCATGAGAAACAAAATGGAATTTCACTCTGTCTTTCTTCGTGACTTGATCCATAAATGAGGGTTGGAAATCATTGTCATACAACTAAGGTATACGTACAGCACAAGTAGAGAAAATTCTATTCTATTCTATTCTATTCTATTCTATTCGATTTTATAAATACACAGACAGCAGTGAGATACAGCAGGGGGGTATCACTCTTTGTTAGCTTGTCATGAAGTCAGCCATGTCAGCTTTTACATATGTGGTTGTGTCTGCTGTCAAAAGGTTGTAGTGGTAAATGGTAAGAATCAATAACTTTGTAGTGCTAACAGACACAAATAGAGACTGGTAGCTTTGCTTGTGGGTTAGCTGCATCCAGATGGCCGCGGTATATCTGTCATATTTTATTCTTTATTCTGCGGATATTGGATAAAAAGGATAAACACTCGCTTGTCAAACTCTGCTGTCTCATGGAAGTTGTTTTGTGTCTCCACTGCTACCTGAAGTCAAGCCGTGCATTAATGCCTTGACTTCAGGGCTAAAGCAAGGTTACTTTGGAGTAACTCAATCATATTTCTCAGTGCGGAGAAATACTGATACAGAGACAACATTATGATTGTTGATGGAGATCTCCATGCACATTTGTTTATGCTGCAGCAGCACACAGTCACTCAGGAAAGTTGTTAGGTGTCAGTGAAACTGCATACAATGCATACAAGCTTGCAGATTTATAGCAGGATAACGACAGAAGTGCACAATATTCAATTGGGTGCAAAATCTGAATGGATTCTGAAATCATCCCGTTTTGACTGGGGCTCTCATTCAACATGAAAGGAGCCACGAAACTATAGCCCGACCGATGTGGGAATTTTGAGACCAATACCTGATATAGTGAATTTTTGAGCTGGAATGAAAATGAATGTCTTTTATGTGGATTATGTACCAATTCTGATTCAATGTGGCTATGCAAGTGTACTCAGAAGGCTGCTTTCTTAAACAGATAACTTTATTAAAGAATATTTAACATAATTATACCTTATTATATATTATATGTACAATGTATTACATTGTCAACCATTCTAAAGATGAACACAGGAAATAAATAGCTAAATAAACATCATGTTCAGTATCAGTCAATTGCTGACCATTTAAATACATACAAATAAAATAAATAGCTAAATAAACATCATGGTCAGTATCAGTCAATTGCTGACCATTTAAATACACACAAATAAAATGAATTGCCAAATAAACATCATGTTCAGTATCTGACCATTTAAATAAAGAATAATGATTAAAAAAAAGAGAATAGGTATATAAGACCATCTTAATCACTTCACACATTGTTTTCTGCATAATATGTTCTGTAAAAAAGGTTTTCATATTGGTGCCCATAGATACCATTATGTCTGTGGAAGTCCGATATCTCCTGATAAAATCGTCCACTCATCGGTCCAGCTCTACAGAAAACCCGGCCCAGTGCAGTCATCTTGGATACTTTGGGTTTAATTTCACAATGTCCAGGCCAGGTGGGAAGGTAAATGAGCCCAGGTGGCTCGCCTGGCCTGTGATACCCAGGAGAGACACCTTGCAATCAACACCAACAAAAACCTAGCATCCATGGTGATGGATAGTGTCACATGTCCGTCTAGTGACTGTGCTTTAAGTGCTGTGCATACTGAGGTGACAGCTCACATCGTTCTCTCTTGTGATAGATTATACATGGGCGAAAAGCTGTGTGAGCACAGCCAGATTTGGGAACTGTAGCTGTAACTGTAGACCCAGGATCATCATCGTCCCATCTTTGACCAGCTTAAACTGCCACAGGAAGAACACTTTTAGTAGTTGGGCAACATTCGCTAATGTGGATCTTCTTTCCAAATTGCAATGATAAGCAACGCTGAAATGCGCCCTGAAATGAAATCACACGGAAACCAAAAGCTTATCAAGATGAAACTGTGCAATAATACAAGAATTATCCATCACCATCCATCATGTATTTGTTTGCAGGAAACAGATTACATGGATCTTAATTGAAATATTATTTTACCTTCACTTGAATTATTTATGGGGTTGCTGACTAGATTCATACCTCAGAGAAAAAACATGAACACATTATGTGCTGCAAGAATGTGTGTGTGTATTTGTGAGCATTTCTCATATATTATTCAAGTGTAGATTCAGAATATGGTCTTACGTAGCCATATGAAGGGTATCAAAGGGCCTGTCTTTGATACAATTTACTTGAGATCCACTGGCCAGAGCGGAGCTGTCCATTGGCCTACCATTGCTAATGAGATTGGGGGGGTAGAATTGAGAGTGGTGGGCTGGCTGTCATCCGCTAGGTGATGGTTTTAAGACTAAGCAGTGATACTTCATTAATTAACCTTCACATTCTATGTAGATCTGCTCATCAAGATGCAGTTAATTAAAGAAAGGTCATTCCAAGGGCTGCTGGGAAGCGGCATTATTACAATGGAGGGATGGCACTGCTTTGAGCGAGATAACACAGGGGAGGGGGCAGGGAGGAGGCGATCACCCAGCCACTAGTAAAATGGCAGACGACTTGCCAGAGCCAGTTTCTGAACTCCTGACTTTGAGTTGTTTTTTGTTTTTATTTCTTACGTCCCCTCTATATATATACAGTATTATATATAGAAAGATACTGTTGAGAAGCTCTAATGGAGAAAGCCTCAGTAAAATATTCATTACACTCAATCGACAGCATCCATCTTTTAGTGTCTCAGTATAGTTATTCTACTCTCTTTTTTTTGCAGCTGTGTGTCGTCCCTGCCAATTTCTTAGGTGAATTCTACTTTCCCTGACCTTGAGCATGTAGTGAAGAGAGAAAGGAAAGGGAGTAAATAAAAGGCCAGGAACTCAGCAGGATATGAAATAGTTATGCGTCATCTGTAAGTGAAATCCACTTCTGGGTGGTGATTTATTCATTTTGATTTCTGCCCATCTATCTATGTATCTATCTTTGTCACTGCCTGCTTAAGCACAGCTCAACATTTGTAGCCTTAATCTGGAACATGGATCCAGTAGGGCTGCCCCTTCTTAGTGGATTAGTTGGCTAATCGGTCGTTTTGGTCTCAGATTTCTTTAGTGGATTAGTATTTTTGATGTTTTTTTTCATGCTGAATGACTAATTACCAAGAAACTGAGGATCATAATCTCTGGTAAACACGTGATTCTTTGTGAAGAAATTCAGTTTTATAGATCTGTCGATTAAATCAACTAAATGATTAGTTGACAAAATCATGAGTGGTGGCCGTTTAAGAAAAGGACAGCCGTCCTGTTTTGTCATAGAGACATAGTATATAAAAGTGTGCCTATTAGGCTCTTATAAGTCAGGAAACATGTTTTTGTTTTTGTGCTGGCCTGCGTACTGATATAAGGACAGAAACAGCTTTGTATGAAGTCATGTGTCTTTAGAATTGCCTCTCAGCCAATCACATAAGTGAGCTCAGACAAATGGTTCTGTAATGTTTTGCCCAGCCTTATCTTTTGATAAGCACTGTCTTGTTTGGAACCTTGGTGCCCGTTTTTCAAAATGTTGCTCTACTGCAAAATTGTAGCGGGACATCAGCACCTCCCCTGTGTCCACTCAGTCCTCCTGCAGTCATCCCTGAATGTCTTTTGGCATTGCTTCCAATGGCAGGTGTAGAGACAAACGAGAAACAGTGCGCACGCGCATGCATTCAAGCGTGTGTGCGTAAATGTGTGTGTATATATCCCTCCCACCCTGCTACGATACAGTAACTGCTGACCCCGGACACAGTGCCATTATGGCAGACGAGGCAGGGCTCCCCTGGCAGCGGCTGGGGCGGCTGGTTGCTAGGTGGAGAGACATTACCGCGGGCCTCTGCAATAATTTATCCTAAGAGCGCGGCGAGCCGTCATGTAGCCCCTGACAGAGAGCTGCAGTACTTTATCAGCCTGCCTGTAAATCAGCCATGTGTGGGTGCAGACGGCAACATTGTTTGATCTCTTTCAGACACTCTAATAATCTGCTCCCCTCTGATTGATACCTTCACACAACAAAGCACATTACACCAGCAAACCACAGCATCTAAGTGTGTGTGTGTGTGTGTGTGTGTGTGTGTGTGTGTGTGTGTGTGTGTGTGTGTGTGTGTGTGTGTGTGTGTAAAAAAAAAAGTGTGTGTCCTTGCTTGTGTGTGTGTGTGTGTGTGTCTTTCTAGTGGTCATCAGTATTGCCAGTGGCCTGGGGAGAGAGAGGGAGGGGATGAATGAGTCTTCTGCAGAAACACAGGGTCATTTGGAGTCTCTAAACCAATGACAGGCTAACGGGTTCACAAAACGATCACTGGATGAAGGGAGGGGCAGGGAGAGGGAGGGAGGGAGGGGGGACGGGCAGTGCCACAAAGCTCAACACAAGAAATACAGCAAACAGATAAAGAGCTACTGAAGCAGTTACTCTCTTCTTAAATAGTGGCTGTTTTTGTAAATGAGGATTCTGTGAAGATGTCTGTAACATAATTGCTTCACCAGGATGAAAATAGTCTCACTAGATGCATGTAAACATGATATTGTATACTTAGAATAAACCTTTAAATTATCATTATTCTACTTACAGATTGAGCGAAGAAAAACCCCCCACATTTTTTGTAAAATTGTAGAAAAATAGTTGAAAGAAGAATCTCAGCATAGCCAATATTCTGGAATCTAATATACAGTCAGCGCTTTGACAAATACAGAAAATGTAACTACACAGCTCAATGCATGTATCTCTTCTTTAAAATGCTGATATTTATGTTTTTTTTATTCCATCTGGGCCTTCTATCAAATCAAAGCAAATTGCATCCTTTCCAAATTGCCTTCCAACTCCTTGCTTGATATGGCTCATATACAAAGGAGAGCAATGTCCCGTCCAACAATACCCATACCATTTGTGCCGCTCAGCTTCAGAATGTCATTGGTTTGAGTGTGACAGTAAAACATAACTCTACCTTTTCTGCGGGTTGAATTGGAACATGGCTACCAATTATTCAGCTCCAAATTCAATAGCAATTTTCTGCTCAATGAAATAGTGGTTTCAATCTCTAGAGTAATGTCACTTTAGAGAGATTTTCAAAATGGCATGTCTGTGAGTGAATAGATGGACACGGGAGGATTCATTTTGCTTGAGGAAATGGTACTTGTCTGTTGAAGCTTGTCATTTATTGATGAAGAGAATACGTCTTCAGATACTATAGAATCTACTGTATGTGTATAGATGTTGTGTTTTTGCTCCAGTCGTGGAATCCGTATTAAATATGTCTAGTTTCTAGTGTTTAGTGTGACTTTCTAAAAGGATAAAAGATGCCAACCAGAGGCATAACCTTATGATCGTGCTTGGTCAGATGGAGCCCATTTTGCTTCAGTGCAGCATTAAAAGTAGCACCGAACAATAAAAAAAAATGCAATTATAAGTGTGTTTGTGTGTAATGTATCAGTAGCCCATCCAGGGCCCCATAATGAATGCAATGCAACGTGCGATCACTGAGCCGTGCGTATGCCCCGCTCAATGCATCTCTGAAAATAAACAGAGCAATGGAAATGGTTCTCATTAGTGTTGTTTTCATATTAAGTCCCTCAGACAAGGTTGACAAACCCAGCTCCCTGTGCCAGGCTCCTCAGGGACCATCGCTTCAATACAGCTAGGGCAAACAACACCAGCCGATACCAACACCATTACCACCTCCTATAGTTACTTATCCTCCCCTCCCTCCCTGTGGAGTGCTCTGTCTACACAGACCAGAGGAAAATGCATTAAGATCTTCCAGCAGCATAGAGAAAGAGTCCTGCTTTCATTTATCACCATTGCTATTGGCCCTAAAAGGGACAAATGTCTGTTCTCCATCTCTGTGCTATTAGAAATGGAGAAATGTGTGCTGCTGTGTGTGAGAGACGGAAGTTATTTTGTGCTCCAGAGACGATCCACTGCGAGGCTGTTTAGCAGGAAGGGAACAGGTGTGCTGAGCTTCTGGCTTCCACCATGTGTTCCAGTTGTTTCATCTGCACCTGTTTCCCAAGTCCTATATACGGTGATCAAAACACTTTATTAACCATAAAGTGCTCTCGTTCGCATGCCGCACTATCTCTGCCTCTAAATGTTTCACAGTCACATATTAAAATGAAGTAATTCATTGATGTAACAGAGGTTATTGCGTCAAAAATCATGTATGCAACCAGGAAAATATATAGCCAACCAAAAACATAAACTTTCATTTGCTAATTTGCACATCGATTTAAACTACAGTGAAACCAGCTCATGAAAGCACTGCTGATTTCTTTTAATGAACAAGCTGTCTTAAAATGTAAAGTATGTGCTTAATGCATGAAATCAGAGAAGCGCAGTTACCACGATCTAACAGTAACCACAACCAAAGAGGTTCACGGTAAACCAAAGCTGCGATCTTTCCACACGCTGTCACCCTTGAGCTACAGCAGAGATTCCTTGAACATCTGGTGTTAGGCTGTAACTAACGATTATTTTCATTATTTCTTCATCTGCACGGTATTCTTTTGATAGATGGATTAAATGCTTGGTCGACACAGAAAGTCAGAAAAAAAGGGAAAAATTACCGCAAGAATTCAGTCTTGTTCTGTCAAGCCAACAGTCCAAAACCTAAAAATATTCAATTTACATATATAAATTAAAGAAGAGCAGCAAAACATCAAAGTTAAGTTGCTGGGACCACAGAGTTGTTGACATGTTTGCTTAAAGGAAGTCCAAAAAGTTCATATGTGATCAAAGTAGTAGTAATTTAATTCACTGTGGCTCGTCTAATTGATTAATCGCCTGATCATTTTGGCTCTAATCTACTGTAGATTCATGCCTCTTCTGTTGCCTTGTAACTCGAACACAGCGTGATACTACATTATACTAATGAGTCATTTTAAACCAATGATAAGTTTATGCTTTGTCTGTACGGCAAAACATGGGGTCATTAACACACGCAAACACACGCACACTCACACTCACTCACTCACTCGCGCACGCACGCACGCACGCACGCACGCTCACTCACTCACTCACTCACTCTTTCTCTCGCACACACACACACACACACACACACACACACACACACACACACACACACACACACACACACACACACACACACACACACACACACACTCACTCACTCACTCACTCACTCACTCACTCACTCACTCACTCACTCACTCACTCACTCACTCACCATAATGGGGAAATATATTCTTTATATTACTTGCACCCACAGGACCTTATCTTATCTTTGTGGCGATGTAGCCACATTTTTTGAGACTGCTTTGTTTGCTGCATTTGGTGTTTCAGCAGAATCTTTGCTGGGAAAAGTAACCTCTCAACAGCAGCGGCCACAGTGGTTTGTCTGAGAGAACTCAAAGAATAAAGCAGTGTTTGTCACCACGTCTGAACTGAAAAACAAAAAACTGTCTAAAGAAATGTGATTAACAAAAACAAGAACGAAAGTGCTACGAGCCACACTGATAACTTAAACCGTCGCCATTAGTCACGGATCTTTACAGTTAACGTGCATCGCTCTGTTCAGTACGCATAGCCACTTTCACACATGTACTGCAAACCTAAAATTATCTAAACATTACCTGCAGGAGCTGTATGTGATACAACACAAATATCCGATCAGTTGGACACCCTGCCAGCTTCCTGGTACAAAGTCGGTGTAATGTCTGATTGAGCCCATGTGTGAATAGAGCAGTTAATTGTCTGAAGAATTCCCAGTGGGTGCCTTGATGGTGTTTTTTATCTTATGAGGATCCGGAAGAAATCATCTGCGGGTGAAGAAGTAGTGTGATTTTTTTTTTCTTTTTTTTTCATGAAGATGGCAACAAAGATGTCAAACTGGAGAGACAGCGAGATTCAGGAACTTCTGTCGTTAAAGGCCGATGCCCGATGACGAAATTACAAACTACGGCTATATGACCGTGGTGGGAGCTGCGTCGTGTCCTTCTTTCAGCACGCTCTGCACAACCCCTGACCAAAACAGAGTATTTCCACTAAGTGAGGTATCCTCTGACATCTCCCACTGTATGCTACATGTATGAAAGGGCAACTGAGCTGATTCCTCGGACATTGTCCGGAGTTCATATGAGAAAAGGGCTTAAGTGAGATGCTTGTAAATATGAGTCTCCCCCTTTTTCTCAACACGGAGGAGCTCTTTTTGCCCACCTGAGCTGTGATTTGGCAGGGTCACATCACACTGCTGCAGGCTACTGTAAATATCACCTTTCTTGTTATCTCCAAGACCTGCTTTTCCAGTAAATAGGGGAACATGTAATTCAATCTACTGTGTCGGGCCATTTGCTTTCAGAGGACATCTAGGTGACATGACTTAGTGGCCCCCGGAATGAACATAAAGATTAATAAGTAATGGCCATATAAAGACGATATTTGAACTCAGATATCCCCGTTTTTTAGATTAATGCTTTTGATCACAGGAAAACTGGTAATACAAAACGAGCAGCAGACAGCAGAAGGTATGACATCCCAACACAATCTGGCACATAAGGATTCTGGAGGGCCTTACATGGTTGATTCAAACTAAACTTGTTTGCTGGTGATTTGTCTCCCTTATTATAATCAGTATTTTTGCTGGTCTTGCGTGATATTTCTGACAGGGATGATAGCAAATTACCCAAGTTGATCACACACTGGCAGTGATGACTCCTAACCAGCTTGCATGTTACAATTTATTGACAATAACGATAGTATTGAACCGCATGTCCCACACTGAACAATGAAATGGTATTTGGTCGTCCTCTGTAATACTGTTGTTGGTCCCCCTGGCATTTTGTAATTTGTTGCAGTGTTTGTGTTCTCTTTCACACTTTAATATCACGGTATTGCTTCAATTTGAGCTGCAAGATAAAGTTCTATTTCATTTTGTGGGATTAACTTACTGGGTAGCACACGTCTCAAGGTATTTGTTGTGTTTTGTTTTATCTATGAATTATTTAGAAGCTTCAAAAATAGAGAATGGGCTACAAGACGTGCACGTCCTGTCTCTCTCAGCAATCTCAGTCAGATGTTTAATTTGGTCTGCTAGCGTGGAATAGCACTCACCACGACTGGGATTAGGTGGTTGGGTATGTAATTTCCCTGAAGGAGGGGCATGTTGAATTGGAGAATAATGATATAGGAGGAACTGAACATTTGAAACAAGGAAAAATGAACTCCCGATTGCTACGTGTGCTTGAAGTTGTCATGGATTTTAGCTTTAGTGTGAAATGCTGTGCAAAAACGAGAGACAATGCTATCAAATAAAACCACACAATTCAAATTGTTAGTGGTGCTTTAAAGTAAGGTCTGCAGCAAAGCTATAATCATCCCTTATCGGGTCATTTTTCATAATATACCCAACATGCTAAAGTTCATCAGGTCTATTAATGAAAGATTCCCTGTTTTTCTTTACACTCTGTCGCACTTTTTAAAAATGCTAATGGACTTCAACAAGCACCTGAGCAAGGATGAAAGTGCCCTAATTCCTGCTCAAAAGGTCAGCGAGATGAGTTATAGTGGTATAAGCACCTGAAAGCTATTCCCTTGTTAGATTTGACAAAGGGAGGCTGCCATTTCCCCCCTTAAAAATAGTGTTGGGTAATAAATGATCATTTGTGGAATGCGGTTGCTACCGGCAGTGACTTTTTCTCTGACATAACTTTACTGCTGGCTGATTTACATCCCGGTACTTGTCCCCAAAATATTTAAAATGAGCGTTTTATTCATGACGCACAGCAGACGGCAGTGACACACGCAAGAGCTCTTATTGTGCTTCTTAGGGGAAATGGCTAATTAGTTGGCCATGAAAAATGCAGGCGTGCCTTTTTTACTATCATCCTCTATTTGACTCAACAATACTTTAGGCTTTTGTAACAGATTTGCAGTTATACATACAGAATCAGCACAATATGAAATATCTGCCTGCCCACACTTTGCTTTCACATCATGGAGTTACTGACACATGCATGTTACTATTAATCACGAAACATATTGGTCTGAGGATAGACGTGCCCTCTGTACAGTAGGTGCTGTGTGCACCCCAGCATATGTGTCCTTCTCAGCGGCCCTTCACAGGTCCCTGAAAGGTGCTCCTGGTGTGGATGCCGGGCCGTAGAGCAGGGATCACAATGACAGTTTCAGGTGGAGGAGTCTATTAATAGTTTACCTCTCAGCCAAAGCATTTCATCATTTTTGGTGTCTGAGGGCTTCCTGCTTCAAAAAAAGGGGGTGAAGTTATGCATCTCAATCTACCCCTTCATATTTCATGCTGTTGAGGATTATAAATAAAAGGACAGATTTTGACCTGGACTATTAGTTACCCAGGATCCTGTGGGTGGATGGTGCTTTGTCTTCTGTCAGCTTCTGGTGTTTTTCCTTCACAAAGCAACAGGATTACAATCGGAGTCGTTGGGATACAATATAAGATATGATCCCCGCTGCCTGGAAGTGAAAAGTAGGAGGAAGAAACAACAAAAGGCAAAACAAAACAAAACCAATCAGTCAAAATCAGCCAAAAGGGAGCGTCCGAATGAAACAAGGTGGGGGATCTGACAGGAGGTCAAGCTATGGGTCGGTCTAAAGTACCACTCTGGTGATTGCTGTTTTCCCCCTTGTGTGACTCTCTTGTTTTGACCACACAAACTATCCCAAAGTCTCCAGAGACGAGTCTGTCTGACAGAGTGATGAGGAAAACAGTAAGCTAGAAAGCTCTCACTCTCTCACCTTCACCATGGTCCGATAGATGGGCCCAGCATATGCCAAAGCAGCCTGTCAGTGCTTCTTGTTGTTGGACAGAGCTTTGATCTTGTACAAATAGAGAAAAGAGTCTCAGAGCTCCAGCCTCAGGGCATAAAGAAATATCGGCATCACAAAGGGTCAAACTCTGGAAGACGGCAGTAAAATTAAAACCTTTATTGCCATCTTTATGGCTTCATTCCCTATGGCAATCACATTATCTATGGGAAATGACAGAGCTTTGTTACCGTTATAGTGTCTTGTGTGCTGAAAATGAAAGTGATATATGTCAATCTGAATATATCACAGTGTATCTGGGCTAGGAATTCCACGGTGAGGAAATTTCCCCAATGGTTAATAAATTCATTGCAACACCGGTGTTACGGATAACATCACTAATGCACCGTGGCTGTGTCTGGCCTCACCGGTCAAGCTTTTGCTGTATGTCCCATTTTTGGCGGTTGCCAATTCAGACAGTAGGCGGAAGTGCCGCGAAGCACTGACGCTCCCTTTCCGCGCCCATGTTTAGTTATGATGTTATGTATTAAGTTGTGAATTGGGCTGTTCCGACCTGCTGGCTCGTCAAAGTTAACATGCTCGGCAAAAGAAACTCTAATCTCTAAAATACATTATATAAATGATCAGATTCTGCATTTTTATGCATGCTTACATTTTTTCAACACCAAATCTTCCCCCATTGTCTTGTTTTCTGGCACCTGCTGCTCTGCTGTTGTACAGAGCAGCGCAGAGACTTTCACACGGGTGCCGATACACAAAAATGAACTAAATTAGTTTTATTTCTATAAAAAAAGCAAAACGATGTTTGTGGCAGTGGGAAATGATGTAACCCTTGTATGCCCAAACACCGTCTAGGCTAACAGCAGTAACGACGACTACCATGGCAAGCCTAATGTGGACATATTGCACTGTGTCAACTGTGGCTACCTTTAGCAATATAACAAGCTGGAACGTTATCACTTTTTTCTAACATATACAACTATTTAAAGAATGATAAGCAAAGTTTTTGCGGCTCAGAGTGGTTTTTATCAAATCTAGATTGACAAGCCTCACTTGAAATTAATGATTTAATTTTTCTGTGACCACTCAGTCGCTAACCACCCGAAACCTCACACATTGACTTTTCTCCACAGATTGCAACTCATCCATTTTTTAATTGTGTTCATTTTTACCTGGGTCCCAGCGGACCTGCAGCAGTGGTGGTCGTTGTCATCCGTCTGCTCTGACAGGAAGAGGGAGTGGGAGAGTGGCGCCACGCCACTTTCCACCCCAAGCTGATGTGTCAGGCTTATCACACAGCCGAGCGATCCTGAGGTGACATCCTCCACTGAATCGGTGACATTTCACGGACGGTGCAAATCTATCCATCTTTGTCAAACATCCGCCTCGATTTTAGCATTCCCCGAGTTAGCATATTGATCACTAAGAAATGCATGAGTGAGGACTTCTTTTTTCTGCTCCTTAAAATGGGTATTGTGAGTCCGCTGGACTCCTGTCAATGTCTACTGCAGCGGGCCATAATCTGGCCTCTTCAGAGTTGCATAAAATATGGAGGACTTTTGTGATTCAGGACCATGAGGCTCACCAAAGACTTTCTTTGCTACTTTCCTTTGTGTTAAAAACTTCTCTGAAGTAGGGTTTCAACAAAGTTTACTGCTATATTTTTCAACATGTTCAGTATACTATTAAAAGTCCCTTATTTTTTATAAAGCAAGTAAGCTGCAGTATAAATACTGTGCAATTTTCAAAGCACTAAATGCACACAGCCCGTATTCAGAAACTGTGCCTTTAAACGAGCCGTCAGGACTTCTCTACAGTTGTAATGTCACAACTATACTATATAAAGCCATAAAGTGGCGCTTAATTGCCGTTAAAGTCATTCCCCCGGCTGCAACGACAGTGCAGAGACTCTGAGAGCACAGATATGGAAGAACCCAAATGCTGACCAATCAGAGCAGACTGGGCTTTTTCGGGAGGGGCTTTTAAGCTCAGTTCCGACCAAAGATTCGCAACGCGACGCAACGCGACGCGACGCAACGTGACGCGACGCAACGCGACGCAACGCGGAACAACTGTTCTAGAATGTTGCAGCTGAAAGTTGCAGCGGTGTGAACTGACCCGTTTCCTCGCGAAGCCAACCGGCTGATGTTGTTGCAGCGGCTGGTTTTAGAACGTAACACACGTCATCTGTTTCAACAGCCAATCAATCAATCAGTGCTCAAGGAGTGTGTTTGAGAGAGAGAGAGGACTATCTCTGCCCTCATTGATATTTTATAATGCTACAAATTATTTCCAACTATGAAAAAACCCCTGAAAAAGTCAGAGGTTACAACGGAAGTACAGAGAGGCGTTGCTATGGAGACGATAACCTTTCTCGCCTCATCTCCTTGGTCTGAACGGGCAGGTTTAAGAACGGTGCAGACCTGCATGTTGCAAGTAGTTGCAAGTTTCAACTTGACTCGTTGACTCGTGAAAGAGACAGGGGGTAAACAGAGTGTGTCAGACAGAGGGTGAATACAGGTATATTCAGACAGACAGTAACAACGATGTGTTTTTTGTACATTAAAGCATGTAAACATGTTCAAGTGGAAACCCAAAGTACAAGTATGAATCTAAATAATTTGAAAGTATGGGACCTTTAAACATTTAAACAACAGCCAATCTTTATGGTAATTTTTTTTACTTTTGAAAGTAGGTGTATATGGTCAACTTGCTTCAGGACTTTGCTGTTTGCTCCTTTTTTCTACTTTGTTTTAATGGCTTCATTATAGAACAAGCAGTTGATCGGCAACCATGTCAAAGGATGCTTTGCTAACTTGTCAAAACGCTGTAGGTGTTTAGGAACACGTGTTCAATAAACCATGGAGCTTTGCTACCTCGAGCCTCTTTACTTAACAAACATGGAGCTCAGTTTCTATCAGTTAAATTGCTGTGATGCATACCAGAAAAACACACACACAAAGAAGAACCCTGTTCATGACAGAGAGAGAGCCGTAACCACCTGGGTACAGCTGTGTGTAAACCGTAGCAGCTTCTGTTATTTGTATCCTGGCGTGCAATGTAATAATTGATTAATAATGCAAAGCTTTAGGGGAAACTATAACCCCTAAAATGAGGGCGATGATTGTGCTTGCGCCGAAGCAAATCAACAGCGACAGAATAGCACCAGGGATTACAACATCTGCAATCTGTGGTGTCGAGGTTAACTTGTCCTGTGATTACAAAACGCATTTCCCGGGAGCAGGTGTTACATTGACACCGTTGTGATCATGTATGTGCAAACACACACACACACACGCACACGCACACAAACACAAACTGAAGCACCCAATCACACAAAGAGGGTGAGAGAGCAGAGAGAGAAGAATGGCTGCTTCCCCAACCATATGCTTTTGGCTTCAATGCCTGTGAGACCCGTGTGAAAACATGAATGAGAAGCCTGCAAATCGATAGGGACAAGAGATCTAGTGTCTAGCAAATCCAGTGCAGACTGACATGTTCTCCATGTAATCTCCCGCATTGTGCTGCGAGGGGAAAGATTATCCTTCTCCGACTGGCTGGTAAAAGGTTGCTTTGCTGTACTTCGTGTCTGTGTGAAGGGAGGGAGCATATGCCTCTCTGTAAACGATGCTGGCTCCCCCTCCTCCTCTGTCAGAATCTGGATTATGTCCAACATTATCCACCCCCCTCACACACACCCGACTCTCCAATAAAGGGCTTTCTCTCTCCCCCTTCCCCTTTCAAAAAAATCATCGGATTTATGACAGTGGATTTCGGAAAAGTTCTGCGCCAATTTTGATGCCTGTTAAGTACCCCGGCAGGATTAGAAGAGGCCTCTTGATGTGTGCACTCCAGGGTGTTGAGCAGTGCATTGTGGTCAGGGTTATCAGCTGAGGAAAAAAAAAGGCAGTAGTGCATAATTATAAGGCTCCTTATACATCGAGTGCCGAAAGCAGAAAGTGAGAAAGAGCATATGTGTTTGTTTAGAATCAATGGAATATCATGACTAATATGACTCGTGCTGCCTCTTCCACCTCTTTGCTTTACATTCATAAAGAGCAGATTGTCGGAAACCGCTAGCTCCACTGTAGCAGCACCATTACGGCAGGGGAAAACGGCATAGAAATGAAATGGTCGCTTACACTGACTGTAAATTGAAACTTAACACTACAGTGCAATTGACAAAGGCATAATAAAAGGCAGCGACTAGCTCAGGATAGACTTGTAAAAAAGCAGTATACATGTGATAAATTGTAATGAAATACAGCAACGACTTTGCCGGGATCTAGAAATAAACAGGAAAAAGTTTTGCAATATCTGATTCAGGACTTATTGTGCCAAGCTTGTGTTGGCGTGTGTGTTTTTTAAGTCAAGACTCAGGAGAAGCAGACGGTCACCTTCACAGATAGCTATCCCTCGGAGCAGCCCGCCTGCATTTCTCTCTATGATGATGTCGGGTGGCCCGCATTTGCAGCTATAAATTCAGAGTCACTGAAGCAGTTTTGACTGGCCCCCTGCACTCTTGACTGTCTGACAGCAGGTCTGGCTTTGGGCAGGTGTGAGACGAGGAAGAGTCGGGTTAGACTCAGTTAATAAAGCCTCAACCAGTTCCTCGGTCTGCCCTTGGAGATCACTTACATCAAAGCACCAATCAAAAACTGGTGCAGATATAATTTGTCATCAGGGATTTCCTGCTGGAGAATTATAGAGAAGATACAGGCCGATCAATACTATGGATTTTCACTGCAGTGGCTGATTGTCCAATTGCCGTGAAACATGTACCGAGATAAAAGGGCACGCCTGCCATTTTGTAACAGACTGCCGAGTCAGCATAGGGCTTGTCAGATACTTATAGGCTGCTGTGATAGAAAATTATCATGCTGCAGTGTCCAAGTACTATTTAACACATTTTCCCTCCATGGGACGTGATTCATCACAGATTCCCTCTCTCTCTCTCTCCCTCTGCTTTTGAGGGGGCATCACTCTGTGTCATTGTCAAGTGCGGCTCTGGCCACACATGGATGGTGTTTAAAAGGAGCAGACACACACGGATGCCAGTGCAATGCAATCTCTCCGCTAGAAGATGTCAACAAGAATTAGGAAAAAAGGACGTTGGAGGAATATGTTAAATCCCCCAAAACACCCCTCAACACTGACCACTCAAAGCAGTTTCTACAGACTTCAAAGCAAAATCGAATAATTTTAGATTAACTTCCCCAAAAAATATTTATCATTCGAACAATATTGTGTGCATTTTGCCTAATTGGTGCCTTTGAAGACCTGTTGCAACCACTGGCACTGGCCCCCAGTCACAGTCCACAAGTATTGAACACCAGTGTATACGGTCAGAACAAATCTTTTAGGCTTTCTAATGCTGTTGATAAAGGTGTGTTAGAGAACTTTGCAGAGCATCTATTTCTTTTCTCTGATCATAAAAACTGATGGACCAAGACCAAATTACAACCTTGTGGACAGGGTGGCATAGTGTGTAGCAACAGCTCTGGGTTCACGGCCCCAGCATCGACCAGTTCATGTTCAAGCAGCGAGGCCAGCAAAAAGTCACATCTCTCTTTCAGGGATGAGAAAAGTACCACAAGCAGGTACATAAATACTGGCTTCTTGCCAGTTTAGCTGGGTGTACTTTTTTAGTTAGTCGGATGGATTGCCTTGGAACTTTGGGATTTCTGACACATCTTCAGCTACTTCCACGTTACAAAAGGGTCAAGCAACACTTGTTGTATGTAAAACACCTTTATTTTAAGACCAAAGTGTTATTTATTATTATTAGGGTCATGTCATTTTGTACAGACATTGACATTTTGTACAGACATTGACTACCTACTGACTTTGGTAATCCCTTGACTTTACCTCTATCACCCTAACAAGGTTCCCATGTGTGGTTTTGAGATACATTTCTAAACAACTGTTGGATGGATTGCTTTGAAATGTGCATACATCTTCATGTTTCCCTCAGGATAATAACTTGGGTCATCCATTGACTTTTCATCATCTAGCGACATTACCAGGTCAAAATGTGCCCAGTACTTTGGTTTCTGACCAAACAGCCAGCATATCAAGTGCCATTCCAACCAGCCACAGCTGTACTTTGCGATTTAGCGCTATTGAGCAAATATTAGCATTCTAACACATTAAATGAGATTACGACATTAAGAGGCTTTAGCTCCGTTGCCTAAGTATAGCCTCACAGAGCTGCTAGCATGGCTGCAGACTTATAGTCTTTTTTATTGGTCCGAATGGTGTAAAGTGAGATGAGAGATGTCCCGAGCCGATGCTAGGGATCGATATGGGGCTGATCTGGACATATTTTAATAGGCTGTTACTGTTGAAGCTAAAGCTGACCGATCAAGTTCTGGTGCTTTCTTTACTGTATTCAACTATGTGGTTTGTTCACCTCAGTCTGCTAGTGTTGCAGTGCTGCTCTCATTCATATGTGGATAGGGGTGTAACGGATCAAAAACTCACGGTTCGGATTGAAAAAAAGACAACTAAACAAACTTATGTTTAGAAGTTTGCCTTTCATTTATTTTTATTATTATTATTATTATTATTATTATTATTATTTTTCCATTCCTCCACTGCTTGTGTCAGTACCTGTGCAAGATGAGTGCAATTGTGACTCTTGTAGAGGCGGTGTGTCTGTAGCACCGGGCTTCTCATCTCCCAGTCTGCTGTGATGAAGTGAGCGGTTATTGTCATATAGCTCTGTGTTCCCCTGGACGCGTGGCCATGCTTGAAGTGTTTCCACTGTCATACGGCTTTCCTGTGCCACAGTGCCTACACACCGTCACGGTTTTATCCACCAACCTCTTTCCTTCATCATTATACTTGACATGGAAGCCAAAATGCCTCCCATACAGGGGATTTAAATGAAGCGGGGCGTTCAAGCTCCTCCGTTTCTCAACTCGCCATGACCAAGCTGCTCTTAGCAAGTGTGTGGACTGAACATGCGAACAACTTGTTTTTTCAGAAATCAATTCACGGATCACGTGTGTGCCAAACTGAAGATATTGATCTGAACGGATCACGGATCAATGATGATCCGTTGCACCACTATATGTGGATGAAAGTTTTGTTAGTCCTAGCATGTGAAAATTAAGGTGTGGATTTAGATTTGGGCTACAATTACACAGTACATATCTACATATATCAACATTTAGGTAAATATAAGTATCGGAATTGACTTTTTCACGTCAGATACCAGATATTAGGGAGTCATGATTTTAATTCTAAATTCAAATCCGGTAGTAGCTCAGTCCATAGGTGACTGGGCTAGGAACCGTAGGGTGCTTGGTTCGAGTCCTGGTGTGTACCATGAATGGAGTGTGGACTGGTGGCTGTAGAGGTGCTAGTTCATCTCCTGGTGCTGGCACCGAACCCCCAACTGCTCGGAGCGCCGGTCACTGGCAGCCCCCTTGCTCTAACATCTCTCCATTGGTTGCATGTATATAGGTCCTGTCTGTGCATGTGTGTGTATTTCGAGCCTGTGTGTGTGTAAAATGAAAAATAATAGAGTGAAAATTGAATTTCCCCATTCGCGGGACTAATAAAGGAATTCTTCTTCTTCTTCAAAGTGCGCTTTCAATGAAAAAACAACACACAGATGACACAGCGTAGCTTATCAGCAGGTTGCATCCAGCTAAAGACACAGTGTAATGTTAGCTTACTAGTAGCGTGTAGCTCGGTTTTCCAGACACCATGGCTGCTGCCGGAGTTGGAGATGATGGAGAAATCAACAGAGCTATCTGACCTACTATCCTGAAGTCACCTGTCAAAAGATTTTGTCTTCCCCGTAAGTTACAAATGACGAACGGTAAAGCTTGTGGGCACCAGGATTTCATGTTGCATTCAGGTGCACCTTGTAAACCCTGGGAAACGCAAGCTGTTGTTGTGTCCTTCTCCCATCTAGTGGTGCTTCTTGTGGCATAGTCGTCAGTGCTGAACAAAAAAAATAATCAAAAATTGAATCTGATCATAACCTTAAAATCGAGTTGTAGATTTGGAGAGTTGTGACAGTCCAAACTGATTTGGACCGGGACATCCCTAGTGAAATGTAGTGTCTCTTGGAATGGAAGTTTTCGACCGGTGGAGAGGTTAGAAGTACAGATAGAAATATGAACATGATGAACAGGTTAACTTATCTCCTGGAAAAACATTCTTGGGGAAATTCCTGTCAGATGGAAAATACCCTAGCTCATATCATAGAAAACTAGCATTTCAGAGTGGGTGAGCTTTGTACCATGGAACCAGAAACGGAGCCCAGACATGTCTGGTTTTGTTGTATACGCCAAGCCAGTCTCCGGACTGAGGGCAGCGACTTACAGGGCTGAATGCCAGCTGGTGAAAATGAGAGGCTGCAGCTCAGTGACAGAAGCAATGACCCTCAACTCAACCATCTTTTTCTGTTTATTGATGGGCTATAGCTATAATGATCCACTTTTAAAGCCGGTCTGCCAGTTTAAAAAATTATATTTCCATGTAGTATTGGAGAGTTGGCAGCACAGCCCATAGGGATGACCAAAGGGCTGAGGCTAGTCCGTATAGAATGCACTTGTCACAGAGGTGTTTTATTTATTGTGCAGGTCCAGTGAGACTTGAGTTACAGTTTTAGTGCAAACATAAAATGAAATGTAAAGAAAACACTAAAAGATAAAAAGCACACAGTTTTTTGATATGTATGACCTTCATACAGGCACCAACACCTACGGAAAATAATTCTCCAAATCATTTAATGAAGTTTACAGAGCAACCCAAAGCCTGAATAAAGCCTAGCAGCAGGTGTTGGATGGATGGCAGTGACATTGTCGTGGTTAAGCAACACTTCTTACGGTGTCAATGTAGTGGCGCTACTAAACATTATACATACTATATATGTATACACTTCATTTTTATTACATTTAAAGTTTTGATGAGCCACAGGAGCTGTTGTAAATACTTTCTCACGTTTAACAATCTAACAGTGTTCTTTCTTATTTGTTGGAGCATATATTTTTCAGTGTAGCAGTCTCCTTCTGCATGCCTTCCTCGCTCCTTTCACAAAACAAAACAAAACTGCTGACTCATGTAGCTTTCTTTATTCATTCGTTCATTCATCTTCCACAGCTTGTCCCTGTCAGGGTCGCGGGGGGCTGGAGCCGATCCCAGCTGACACCGGGCGTGAGACGGGGTCCACCCTGGACAGGACGCCAGTCTATTACAGGGCACATAGAGACGAACAGAGACAGACAACAATTCACACCTACGGGTGATTAAGAGTCATCAATTAACACGTGCATGTCTTTGGACTGTGGGAGGAAACCCGAGAACCCTGAGAAAACCCATGCAGACACGGGGAGAACATGCAAACTCCACACAGAAAGGCTCCAGCCGGGGCGCGAAGCGGGAACCTGCTAGCTGTGAGGCGACAGTGCTAACCACTACACCACCAAAATCAGTGCTGCTGTGAAAAAAGCTGAATTGACACCATTTTTGACATCAGGCAACTTTTCTTTCCAACTACAGGGCAACACTGACTATGCCAGAAAGACACACAGCTAAAATGCAATTTGCTAGTGCTTAATCTCTCCAATAAGCTACTCTAGTAAAAGGACCATGTTGTTGCACGTGTCGCTCCCATGAGTTGTATTTGCTTTTATTAATCGGTCAAAATTCTCATTGTCGGTTAAACGGTTTATTATTAACATCCCTAGGCTAAACTGAGGTTTCCTTCTTGTTTGAATTAATTATAGACTATGAGGGAAAGTAAATGGGATCTTACCTCTGTAACACTTGCCTGATGTAAGTCCCTTTTTCTCTAAAACACAAGGTGCAGCAGGTTATCAGTAATGTTATTGGGAAAAAATTGCATGTTTGTCTGTATGTGAAGACTCAAAGCACTTGAGTCTTAAATCCACAGCACGTCGCCTGTTTTAGTTCAAATTGCACTGCCAAGAGCCTGAACATTTTGCAGTTCTGTGTCACTGAACAGGTGGATTTATTGATTTTTGCCATGTTTTCCTTTTTGTGATCTGTATTGGTGAACAGAACAGCTTCTAAGCCGTTGAAGATGCGGAACTAAGGCACTGGTCTCGCTGGACAGATTCTTCTCGAGGTCAAAGGTCAATCATAACAAAGTTTGCCCTTTTGTTTTCCATTCTCTGTTGTCCTACCTGCTGCCTGTCTTAAATGACGGGCATGGAGATGAGTGTTTTGGGAAATATGCGCTGCAAAATGAATTCATACTATAAGGTAATGAGGACTTGCATGAGCTGTAATTGTTATTATTGCTAGACACAAATTGAAAAGCATAACCTGCCTGACACCAGCTATCAGTTGTCATTATGTGGGAAAACATGCCCTCATTGCAGATAGCTGTCTGTTGACACCCAAAGTAATTGAGGAGGTAGTCGAGCTGTTGAAGGCTCTCAAAGGGGAGGACGAACACTTGATCAGAGCATTTTTATGTCTTCGGAGATGATTTGATTTCACATAATGTCTATTTTACAGCCAGATATGCCATTAATTTGCATGATAGCGAGCCAAAATGTGACATTTTTATTTAGACGTCCCCACAATGTTTGGAGAACAATTGGGTGGCGTTTTTTCTTCTGTCAGTCTTTCAGAGCGGTGGCGTCTCATTATATCATATCTAACAGAGCAGTGAATAGCTGCCTCTCTCCTCACATTGCTGTGTCAGGTCAATGTGCCATTTTTTAAGTGGTGACGGAAAGGAGGAGGTGGGGGTTTATTGTTGACAGCCAGATGATGATTACATATTTAACTCTTTGTTGTTGTTTACCAACAGCAGAAACTAATGGAAGTAACAAAGAAATAACTTTAGCCTGCACATTATTCTACATCCCATATCGTCTGACTTAAAAACATCCCGTCTGTTGCACATTTGCTGTTGATGTCTAACCAGGAAGTACTTGAATGCGATCTGATTTGAGTGTGATGACTGCCTATCTGGAAATGTATCTGCAGATCTAATGGAAAGACGTTAAGTATTTTAGGCACACATCTACAGCACAGACCGATGCTCTCTCCCTCCTGTTAGCTCAGGCTGGCAAAGTCTGTGGCAAGTCTGTGCTTGGTGCCTGAAGCGCTGAAGCGAGAACAAGGGGCTTCTTTCCCATGAACTGGAGCCAAGTGCCAGCACTTAAGGTGAAGGGCCGAGGCGCTGGAGAAGTAATTTAATCTGAGGCTCTGCCCAATTCCCTGGGCGGCCGAGTTTAAGAAAGGTCACATAGAGAAACAGGCACTGGTGACCCCTTCCCAATTACGGGCGCTACAGCAGAACATATCACAGCACCGTCCAAAGTGACAGTCATTTAGCAGCAACTCATCTGAGGGGAGGAAGTGGGAGATGGATGATAAGGAAATAAAAAATGATTTGCCAGGACCTGTTAGCCACTTCTCTACACAGGCCTGCTGCTCCCCCAGCTCCTCCCTGTCTTATTCACACACTCTCATATACTCTCTCTCTCTCTCTCTCTCTCTCTCTCTCCCCCTCTCTCTCCCTCTCCCCCCCCCCCCTCTCTCTCTCTCTCTCTCTCTCTCTCTCTGTCTCTTCCCACCCCCTGCCACCCCTGCTGCCCATCTCCCTCCTGCTCCACAGACACGTGACGACTCCGCATGATTATTGGCGCAATCACTCATGTAACAGCCTGCCCAGCTTTCCGTGGGGGCTCCAGTATTTGTCACTGTCACTTCCCCAAGTGCTCCGCCATTGTCTTGGAAATTGTATGTGTAAGGCAAGAGATGCCTGTGACCCACTTCGACAAGGGAGCCAGCGATGTGAGGGCGCTCATCACACAAAAAAACAGCAGTTTGATGTGTCCTATTATGTGTCCCAGCAAGAGCCATAAATAATTGTGACAAGTTTTTTGTTGCGCGTGAAAGTCCTTGACTCTGCCTCCTGTTCCAGCACCTCCTCTCTCGTATGGAGACGCTGCCAAGCACCCCCGATGATAGATGGCACGGTGCAGCAAATGACAACGGGATAGATTTTTAGTTTGTGCTTTGGAAGGGATCAGTAATGGTGCTTTGCTGTACAAAGCAATAAAAGAGAAGGACAAGAGACAGAGGGGGGAGAACGAGGGGAACACACAAAAAAAAAAACATCCATCGATGCCGGAGAGAGGGAAGAATGATGGTCGGTGACGCATGATTTTTGAGCGTTTGAGCACTTAGATATATGAAATCAGGGTTTGTCAAAAGGGAATGGTGGTGTGGCATTTGGCCACTCACCACAAAAACATACATAAAAAATGCATGAAATACACTTTGTGGTATTATATTGTCCACTACCACTGAAGAAGAATAGTCTTTGCTTTGAACAATAAAAGAACAAATTGATATACCCCAGTACAACTGCATTGTTTTTGTTGTTTGTCTTTACCTCAAACACAAGCTGTATGCAGTTGTTCAGCTATTCATTTGAGTACATTGTTTTTACTCTTTTGTTACTTGCCAAGCAGTGATTTCGGACTGCTTAGCAAAGGAAAAATTCTTTGAAAAATCGACATGGACGTTAGATAAAGTACCACCTGCAGGTCCTGGGTGCCAGGCGGGCAGGATACTGGGAGACAGTATGATCAGTCATGGTAATGAGCACAAGGCTGACATACATGCTTTGAATTATATGACTTTGAGGCCCAGGCACCCTCGAACCAGGCCTCAGCCATTAGTTCAACCACTCTCTCCTTATCTCAGAGTCAAGCTGTGAAGTTTTAACAGCGCCATCATTCCCCTTTTTCCTCTCTAAATTGTTCCACCTTCACAGCAGTGCAGCGTAGGAACACTCACAGAGGTAAATTAAGATTGTGTACTTTGACGTAATGCAGTAGGTTCTTTTGCCTGAGTTGCTCAGGTCAACAAGCCAGAGATGCTTTCTTTAAATCATATGAATGCCATGAAATGATTTGGTAAAGAGATACAAGAGCATGTAAGCATGTTTGTGCTCACACTTGTCTTTTTTTGTTGACCGCAGACGCATTTGCTAATTGTATTCCGCTTCCTCTATCACAATTATTAATTTATCTTTTAAGACCACTGCAGCAGTGATGATCATTCATGTCGCCGCATCCGATAGTTAAGAAGTGGGCTTCCGTAAAAATCCATCATGTACATCAATGCACATTACTGAGGTAATTAAACAGGAGGTAATACCGCCAGATATCGTAAAATATCAAGGGGTGATCAAACGCCCCTGAATATAGTACAGTCTCAGCACATGGAAATGATGCAGTAGATGAGCGATCAGCTGCAAAAAAAATCCAACACACAAATGTAAATGTAATTTGTCTATTTTAGAGTATCTGTACCTTACCCTATGAAAAATACTAATTATTTGAAATATACTGATTACAGCTAGCTGAGAAAGTGGCATTAAAATAATTACTTGTGAGCCCTCTCAGAGTTTGTACATTTAGCACTGTACCACCATTAGGAATAATCTGTCCAATTAAAGGTTGTGTAATTAATTAAGTGCACATTCTGTGAAGAGGAGAGGGGAGAAAATTTATCAACCTGCTGAAATATGACCTATCTTGTCCAAAAGACTAATATGTTTAAACAAAAGATGAAAATTGATGACAACATTATTTGTAACAAAATGCTCACTGTGCAACTATGATGCATCTGTACTTGGTTTCGGCTTCGTAGCATTGTCCTCACAAAAGCGGTGATGTATTACCCCGGCTGCCTGGCAATAACTTTCAATGAAGGGCGCTTTGCCTGTCTAGTGAAACAGTCTGTTTATTTACACCACTTCACATCTCAGCCTTCACTGTACGCATCATCTGGTAGATTAAGACATGTTTTCATATGTAGAATGGTAAACAGGAATCCTGTTGAGGCTCAGATAGATCGATAAACTGATAGTGGCAGGTGATGTGAGGATCTGAGTAGCAGTATTGGCACTGAGTGGACATCCTGATAGCACCACCCAAAAGTGTAGCAGAGCAGAAAACATCTTGCTGCGCAAAATCTGTCGGGTCATTTCTGTTACATCAAGAAAATTTGAGCCTGTGTCCTGTGTGTGTGTGTGTGTGCGCGTATGTGTGCGTTTGAGATTGTGAGCAAGATGCCAAGTGCACATTCTTTCACCTGCCGTTACAGTGTGCTGCCAGCTCTACATATGGCCTAGATCAACACTTCAGGGAACAGGATTCATAGCCCAACATTTACAAAAGTACAAGTACAAACACATGTCTAATGCTACATACCAGAGACATGTATACACTGTGGGCATACAGCAGCGACACAGTTATTTAAGTACCCTTTTCTGACACAAATAGTCATTTTAATGTTCTAATAACAGCGATCATTTATACACTTAAATAGGTACTCTCTAAAACACTGATCTACAGTAGAGCTCCAGCGGTCTAACAGTTGGACAGAGTGTTCTGCAACCAATGTGAAGCACTGCAGGCTTTCCAATATTATCTAGTTGTAGAAGTGCAGCACCATCACACCTGCAGGTTCAGATCATAGACTGTATATATAGATGGATGACGCGTCTCCACTTCCTCTCACTGTACAAAAATGAGGCCTAAATACCCGCACAGGTGTTGCCAACTTAGAGTCAGAATCTGCTGTCGGGATCGAGCAGTGGAGCGTCCATACACCTGCCAGATCCATCAAATAATTAACTAACTAAAACCAAACTGAGCAGAAAAATGAACTCTTGAACAATCATTAGAATGATAAAAACGACTTATTTGCGTATTTTTATCATTTACTAACAAGGAACACAAGTGTTATATTTTTAACGTATAAAATACACCCACTAAGAAAATATTAGCGATGAAGAAATGTTATAAAGTTCCTTGCCTTCAGGTGGCGCAAGTGATATAATTGTGTACGAATCATAAAGGTCAGTTACTGTACCTAGGTAGGCTTAGAATAGGTGGAGCAGGTCACAGTTGGTGCTGTTGCTGTTGCTGGAATCTTCATGAGGTTTGATGTAGAGATGAAACGGTATGAGATTTTCATATAACGATTATAATGACGGAAATTATGACGGTGACCATTATTATCACGGTTTAAATGTGCTGAAAAATGTTTAAAGGGTACTGATACACTTAAAAAGAAAAGAAAATGAGCAGCACTTTTTTGCCTGCGATTTTCTATCTGCATGTTCTGCAGACAGCGTGATCATGTTCACCACCCTTATGAACCTAAATACAGCCACACTTCAGACTTGGACTCTCTCAGAAGGCTGAAAAATCTCTGCAGCGCTGTAACTGACTTCCACCTCGTTTCCATCGAAGCAAAGCAAGACCCAAGTTGCTGCGTCTGCGTCTGGGAGATTGTTAACTAACTTTGGGTGAGGCTGGACAGTATTTACTGTGAGTTTTTTCAAAGTGCGTTAAACAAACAGGGTTTTAATGATGATTCAATTTTGAAACCATAATCCTAACCGTCAGGAATTTTACCGCTGTTAATCAGTAAAACGATAACCCCTGGTTTCATGTCCTGTGCTGAAGCACTAGGCGGAGCCTTCTGTAGAATAGTGCTATATTATGGGCACATTTTCTGTCGTGTAAGGGATTTCATGAAGGCAGGTTATAGCTTGAGCTCAATGAGCCCAGTGGCCCCAGTGTGCTAGGTGGTGGAGCGCGGTGTACCACCACACCACACCTACCCAAACTGCCATCCAGCTGACAGCTCCCAGCCAAGGGAGGCAGAGAGAAGAAGAAGGAGACATAAATCCTATGTCCTATATAAAAAGAAATACTATCCGTGTCAAGGAAAGGTGGGATGCCCTAAAATGAATGATAACAGACTCATTAAAAATAACGGCCGCCTAAATGATAAATAGCCCACCTTCTGAAACAAGCTCAGGACAATGGCTTTAACAATTAAGATCGCAGTGCTCTGCCTGAAGCTATTGTTGACCCTCTTCTCTTTTATCAAATATCAAACAGTAATAATACTGTATATAGTTTCTCATCATGGCCATCTCACTCCTTTATGGATAACTTTAACCATAATCATACTGTATACCTACCAGTTTATCTATTTGCACTTTAATTCCTCAAAAACAGATTGTTTGGAATATTTGGTTGCAGTAAAACCTGCTTTAAAAAAAAAGTTAGTCTTGTGTGAAATAAAAAAACAACTATAAAGCACTTAATTTATTCCACATCAGCTGGCATTTGCAAAAAGAGAGCCTAACAAGGATGCTGCTGGGCTTGGCACTACAAACAGACCACTATTAAGCATGTAAACCTGGCACCATGCTTTAAAAACCAATAGCCAGTGTCTGAGACAGATCTCACATTCCTAATGATGACACTAAATTAAGCTAAACTATCTCCACACATTCAAAAACTGTACACATCTTTTTGGGACTGTAAAAACTCAGCCAGCGTTCATCAAGTATAAACATTTACATCTGTGTGACATAAACAGATTTCACCGCTGTAAATACTGCAGAGAAGAGACAGAGCCTGGGCCTGTCAGAGGGAATGAGAATGAGGAATGGATGACTCGTGCGAGTCGCTGACTTCTGAACTGATAGACGTCCACTGTGGAGCGCGCTTGATGGGGGCAGATGTGTCCGTGAGTGCACCCTCTCCCTGTCTCTTCTGTAAACACTGGCATTCCACACGCATGAGAACATTATTGAGCAAAAGCTTCGTCAAGAATTCAAAGACCCGCAATGAAAAGAGTTATGTGGCTCACCCAGAATGGTGTGTTTTATGTTGCTCCATGATTCATGACAGCTCCTCTGTTTAGAAAAGAGAGTCAGATTTTTTTTGGGGGGGAGTCAACATGGACAGCTGTTAAGTGGGCCCTGAGCTCAGGTTGGATGTTGTATAGTTAGACAACTTTTTAAGTTCAGAATTTAGCTTTTGGCAAGCCTCCAAATACGAGATGACAGCCTAGTTCCTGGCATTTAAATTCCAGTCTAAGTTCTAGCGGTGCCCAGTACACCCAAGCTCTCATGTCTGTATGTACAAACCTGCTCTGAGGACAGATAGAGAAATAAGGCTTTGATCCAGCTGACAGCACGGTCCCAATACTATATCTGGTCTGGTAAAAAACAAACCACATGTACTTGTGGTAATGTCAGCACATGTTTGAATTTAATCTTTAGCCAATTCGCAAAAAAAACGAAGACAAAATGTTTTGTTGTCGTCCCTGTGCTTTCATATTGAACTTAAAGGGATAGTTCATATTTTCTGAGGTAGAGTGGTATTAAGTACTTATCTATATTCAGTGGATATCCTACAGTAGATGGCACAACCCCAGTTTGGAGAAGCAGGCACGGAAGCTAAGCAATGTACTGCTGTAGATGGGGGCAGCAGATAGATGTATTTTCGATACCTTAAAAAAGGCTCACATCGAAAACGTCAATATCAGTTAAAGTGTACGCTACATTTATAATATTTTTTATTGCTTGTCACCCTGGCTTCACACAGCCCTGTTTAAGTTTACACACGGGGGACTGAAGCTGCTCTCGTCAAAGCCACCAGACTCCATGACAAAAACAGGGATTTTACCTCACTGAACACAGAAGTTGCCGGTCGACCGCTGATGTTTTTTTAGGTGGCTAAAATCTATTTAGCTGCTGCCCCCATCCACAGCAGTTGATCTGTTAGCTTCTGTGCCTGCTTCTCCAAACTGGAGGCGTGCCGACCTCCATCTACGATAGGCTATACACCGACTATGGATAAGTACCTCATACAACCCCTCTTTAAGAAAAATTCGGAATTACCGCTTTAACATTTGTATCTTAACACCCAAAACAAATCTAATCTGTGCTTTAGGGATTACCCCAGTCGGTGCTCAGGAGAGTGGACAGGAACCTTTTTCTCACTAAAGTAAACAACAAACAAAATCCAGCTGAAGTAGGTCATTGCCTGTGAGCTCTCAACAATTGTAAGGTGCACAGTATACATGCAGTACATGCATGTGTGTATGTGAAGTTGTAGTATAAGTAGTACTTTTCTGAATGCTGCAAAGCTTGGCTACTACTTCTTAACTTCTTAATTATTTCTTGGTGAGTGATATACAGCACATTGCTTTTAAATGTAGCTCCCTTCATCCAGTTCGTTTCAGTTTGAATCTTCAGTAAATTACTGAGGCATTTTATTCAGCTCGGTCAACTAAGGCAGGAAATGTCACCTCTAAATGGACATTGTAAGGCTTTTAATCTAAATCAGATATCATTTACTGTATTGTGTGCATCTTAATGTGCTTACTTCGCTAACAAACAACAACCCTGTAATCTCTGTAATGATTTAAAACAAAAGTAGTTTAAAGAAAATGGTAGTTTGAGTGAAGTTGTGGACAAGTGTTGCAAGGGATGATGGGGGTTTCTAGGCAATTCAAGCACTTGTACTGCTTGATTATACGTAGCAACACTGTGATAAGGCTTCATTGAAATTTACAACAAGCAATCTCTACCATATGGACTCACCAAATGGAGATCACAGACTGGCAAACGCAATCAGCTTTTTAATTAACAGAATTAACAGTGCGATGTTAAACCATAATGACAGCAATAAAAACAGTTGATGTGACAATCAAAGTGCACCAAAAACATTCATAATCATTATTTTCATTAGTCTAAGGGAAAGACAATAGCTGTGAGTGGGGTTATATTAGAGAGGGATCCCAGACCCCCCTGTAATCACACTTGAATTAGCTGCAGATACTGCGAGTACTCCAATAGGCTATAAAACACGGGGTCACAGAGAACACTCATTTGGGTTTATCTTGGACACTTCATTTGATGTTGGCCCATTCCCTGAAGGACTGAGTGTTGTCAGAAGCAATAAACATCCTGCATTTTGATACATTTCTGAATGTGAGATGAGGCCCAAATCTACAAAGTTGGCTTATCTGCTGAGAGATATCTTCCAAACTGCCATTGCAGCATTACAAACAGAGATCTGATCAGCAGCTGAAAGACTTTGGCTGAAAATAGCTGTTTATTGACCATAAAACATGTGCGTATGTACACATAAAAGCAGAAACACACGCCCACACACGCTTACACTCACACCAGTGCAACTGCACACACACACAAACACCTACACATGGAGAGATAAACCACAGCACCGCAGCAAGGGCCATACCCCCGGCAACAGCACACAAAAGAAAGTCAAATTATTAGAAATAATGAAAAGCCATCAATAAGAATTCTGCAGAGACTCATTTCATTCTGTTTTCAACAGCGCTTTTCAGCCCATTATTTTCTGTAAATGTTAACATCGCCAAGCCTGCCTATTGATTCTATTATTTTTGACCTTGCATTAGTGTCGGCTAATCTCGCATGCTATAAAATTTCATTTCATAGTGAAAAATACTCCGAGGCCCTAAGGGTGAGTTATACACAGGTTGCGGCACCCCTGGGATTCATAAGTGCACATGCGGGTAAACAAACCGTACATTTAATGTTTCTTAGATGAGTGAGCAGCGCTGGGGGTTTCATTTCTTCCTAAACCTCAGGATTTTTTTTTCTTTTCTTTTCTGTGAGGTGGCACAAAGTGAGGGTTAGGTAGAGAGGCTCATTCAAAGATGAATGTGAGCATCTTCCAAAACGATATTGTATTTTCACTCCCGTACACAGGCCTGAGAGGAATGCTGATCCAGGGAAGCCAAATACCTTTTTTTTGCCCTCCAATGCATGTATGAGGCATCACTGAATATTGTTACATTTTTCAGATCACATTCTGGAATGACCCAAGCTTGACCTGGATGGGAGAACAATAAAGCAGCAGATGCTGTTTATATTCTATTCAATTGACACATAATGATAGTCAGTAGTAGCAAAGAGATTTTAGTCACTAAATGTCTGATGAGAATTGGTACCTTGATAGATAAGCTAAGCAAAAACGATTACAGCTGCAGTCCGCAAAGGTCCAGGCCAGTCTGATTAAAACAAACCTCATTCCAACTGATACGTATAAATTGTTTTTCTATCTAAATTCATAGAAAAGACGTCATCATGTTGGCCCAAATCTCGCGTTTTCTAGTGCTTGTTTTTATTCAAGTAAAGCAAATAAGAGAGCATTGTTTTGGTGTATCCACAGTATTTTGGAAAGGACTTTTACAAACAACCCGTTAATTCTTATTGGAACATTAAATTACAGCGATGTTTACAAGACTCTCAGATTTTATGTTGTAAAAATGATCATATGTGTAATGTTATTACATGGGTAAAAAAAAAAAGAACAAAAACAAGACATGGCGGTGCCATAACTACCCTCCACAAGCTCTTTCTGGAAATAATCAAAACCCAAATAACCCAAACATTTTTTTTATCATGAGGAACTTCGAAGTGGAAGCAAGTGGTCGCCTCATAAAGTTTAACAGAATCATTTTAAAACAGCAAAGCAATATTAAAATGTCTGTAAAAAAAAACAATACTTAGTCAGCATAATACAAGTTTCAGGTATTTTCCCAATCCTATACCATGATGTATAGAATTTCTGATTATTTCTGTACAACTTCGATTCAAATATTTCCCTATATGATGAAGGGATCCATCCATTGAGTCACTCAATGGATGGAACAAAGACCATACCCTTCTTAGAGACAGCTGCAGTGCTACAGAGAGAAGGTCACTAGAAGAAAGGCAGAAATACAGTCACTTCCTCTTTAATTTAAAATCTCCAAAGGAAGTGGGGTGTATGATGATAGTTTAAGGCGGGATGCCAAATGTGGGCAAAACTGTGTGAGCGTGATGCAAGGGAGCTTAACTCCTGTACGAGGCCCACTGAGGTGAAAAATGAGGACTAAAAACAGATCTCTGGTCATCCCCCTTGTGGCTAGTGCGTGGTCAAACTTACATTCCCATGAAATATAAATTTGTCTGTCCCGTATTCCCGGAGGTTGCGGTGAAGTGTTAAAGGTTGAATATGGAGAATAAGCAGAACACCGCCATCTAGTGTCTCAAGATCGTAGTCTCAACAACAAAGAAATATTTTCAGCAGTCGGGTTGCCAGGTTCGTTGCTCAGTGTGTCAAGTGATTAGCCTGCGCCATGCCAAGTGATGAATCATACAGGGTAACCACTAATTTGGACTAATCAATTAATTTTACAACGGTATTTAACGTTAGCCAGTCTTCAATTGCAAGTGTTTCTTTGAGTGGTTGTAAAAGCTGGAGACACACCCGGCCCAGAAGCCTACAGGGGACCGGAGTCTGTTTGAGTCTGTTTGAACCCATCCCCTCCGGCAAATCACACCATAAAAACAAGTATTAGATGAGTTTGACTGACAATTACCGTTAGCCGTTACCATTAGTCGTTTCAGCTAAGTACACATGAAAGAAAGCTTACCGCTCAAAGAGAAACGTAGCCTTTTGGGCGTGTGTTTTAATGCCGTTGAACACCTTTATCTCAGTCCATGGAGTAAATTCTTGGCCTATATTTACTCTGGTTTTTGCCCGTCTCCTGTCACTTAGCAACAGGATTGGCAAACTCTATTTCACCCAGTGCCAGTCTACAGTAGCTGCATCCAACAACACACAACCCTGGCAACCCGCAATGCCCAACGCTATTGGCTGCTCAAAAAAACTAAAATATTATTTCAGACTAAATATATTTTTTTTATGTAATAGCAATACTTTCATACTATACATCTCAAAACGCCCCTAGGCTGTATTATATTTTTTAGATATAGCTTTTAATAAAGATTCTACATATTCCACCTTTAAGTTTCTTCTGCATATAATCCCTCCGATATTTTTACTTCAAGGACTGCAGTCTCAACACCTAACAGCCTGGAACAAAGGTCTGAATGGTCAGCTGAGCAAAAGTCTTTTTTTCCAGCACTTAAGACACAAAAGATACTGAAGACACAAAAGGCAGCATTATAAATAATTAGTAAGTAAATGTGTATACCAATAAGACAACTATGCTCATAAACTGGTTAAAACTGGGTTATTTGTGCATGTTACAGCAGTATGGAGCTGAATCAGGTGGGAAAGGGAGCCCACCAATTTGATTTGCAGCCTCTAATGCAAATGTTGCTAGTACAGTGTCTTCATGAGAGTCTAAATGGACAAAGACATAAAGGGGAAAACATACAGTTTACGGTCAACCTAGAACATACATAACAAAACAAAAGAATACTGATTTCTCTTGACGTTAAGATAGAAGTACAAAACTCTAAGTACTGCATCCATCCAGTGCAATAAATTAGAGGAAACATGACATTCAGTTCTTGACTTGAGCTAAAAGGCTCAACTGTGTTAAGAATGTGAATCCAAATGTGCCTCTCTGCTGCAGAGCCATGGTTAGCATGTGCACTATGCATGCATCAATAGCATAACCATGTCTTGTGTGCATGTTGCAGTTTTGGGTTCAGATGTCTTTAAAGCTCCTTTAGTTTGTCCAACATAAACCAGACCACAGGGACATTTCAGCATGTAGATGACGTGTTTACTGCTGCAGTTTATGAAGGATTTGATGGTCTTGTTTTTTACGAGTAAGTGGATGTATTAAGTATTTGGTGTCACCACAGCGGAAATGGCCTGTAGGTTGATTGGACAGCTAGGAGACAATGGCCCGTTCTCAATCCCTGAACCCTCACAGACTTAACTGACGTCACCTGGGAAGCGCTCGAGTGTGAGAGGCTGCAAGGACATATGGAACAAATCGTATGGAGAGGAATGGGACAGCACTTTGCTGCAACATATCACTTTACCTTGACAACGGCAAAACATGTGGTGAACAATTATGGGTTTAGGAATTTTCATTTTACCTTTTTTTTTTGTTTTTGTTGTTTTTTTGCCTTCTTTACACCCAAGGAAGATTTTGAACGTCTTAGGCTCTTTATAGAGCGCCAGAGTCCCATGATCAATTCACTCATTTTTTGTTGAAACAGCATCATTAAACAAAATTAAAAGCAATGGTTGATGAATAAACCAGGTGTGCTTGCACTCCTCTGATTTCATGTTTTTATGAACCATCTTAAATCCTTAATGTTAATGTTTCAGTAAATTTAATGGGCTATGCCAGGCTGAACCGTGGGCTGTCCTCCTTGCTTATGTTTTTTTTTGTTTTTTTTTAACTTACCCCTGGTAACCCTATGTTTAATGTCACAACACTATGATTTGTGGGTAATTCCCTCAGACAAAGGCCGCAGAAATACAGACTTATGGAAAGTTTTCATAAAGGGCTCAGAATGTGTGCTAAAGAGCCCTGAAGCTCTTGGCTATTTGACGGTGCGACGCCCTGAGCCCTCAAATACTAACCGTGAATGCCCCTCAAAGTCTGTGAGACTGTTGAGATTGGGATTCAACCTGTGTTAGGTGCTTTTTTTTACTTGTGTCAAAGTGAGCTGTCTCTCAGATTGCAAGAACGTCTTAACCATAGACTATATATGGATATTTAGTCTCCTTCATGTCACCCGTAGGTTTGTAGGTTGTTCCAGCCAGCACCATCTTGGCAGTGCCCAAGCTGCTCCCAGCTACTCCAAATATGGGCAAAGAGGTAGAGTTAGGATGGAAATGAGGCTGGCCAAATGAAGCCTATAGTCTATGCTTGCTGCCTGTGAGTCCTGTCACTTACTTAAGCATATTAAGCAAATATAATTTAAAGGTCCCATATCATGTTCATGTTCATCTTCACGTTCATACTTGTATTTTGGGTTTCTACTAGAACATGTTTACACGCTTTAATGTTAAAAAAAACACAAACACATTATTTTTCTCATACTGTATGTCCAAACACATCTGTATGCCCTCTCTGTCTGAAACGCTCCATTTTAGCGTCTGGCTCTTGATGTTTAAGGCACAGTTTCTGAATACAGGCTGTGTGCAAGTCTCAGAGGATTGAGCGTTTTGATACTTTCACAGTATTTATGTAGCTCCTCGACCTGCTTTATAATTAAAAAAAAGCCCAATTAAATCTTACTTTTTACAACATGGGACCTTTAAAAGGCAAAAAATCAACCTAATTATATGAACGGGAAAATTAGCGATAGAGACCAAAATAATTGTTTTGTAGCAGTCTGTAAACCGGGTATTTCTGCTGTAGATTTGGACATTTTAACATCTAAAGTCTCAAGTGGCCATTCGAGGAACTACAGTTTTTGGCACTTAACAAATGTCTTCATTTTTCAGTTGCAAAGAAATCAAAGTGTCATTTTGTGACATCAATATATCGGACCAATCACATATCTGATCTTTCCTTTTATTCTGGAATTGTTTGATAAACAGGGCTCTGATTATTATCCCGACTTGTTCTTTGTTTTTTTTTGTTTGTTTTTTTCAGATTAGTCCACAGATGTGTGTTTATCTATTTTTAATGTTCCTTCTACCTTATCACACTTTTCAATTTGGAACTTTGACACAAACATGCAGGAGCACTTTGCTGCAGCTCCAAAATTAGAGAGCGAGAAAGAAAGCGGCAGAGGGAGAGAAGGAGAGAGACCCAGTGATTTTCCAACTGTGGATGCCTGTGTTCTGGATGTCACTTTGGTTAATAATCTCCTACCAATCCTTCAACTTGGGTGCACGTTCAGGACGCTTCAAACCATGAAAACAGCTGGCTTTGTGCAGCCCAACTGTCAGAGTCTCCTTTGCTGTCGATGATGGAAACATCAAACCAGTGAGCCGTGAGTGGACATCTCAATCTGAGTCTCTTCAGCTCAGCTAAACCACAGCCGTCCTCCCACTGATAATTCATGCAACATACACTCACATTAGGAACACACTGAACCGTCCTGATACAGTCCTCTCCCTTATGCAGCAATTCGCAGGCAACATCAAGCTCAGTAATTCTGTTAAACTTGAAATGAAATGGATTTTTGTCATTAGGCTTGGCGATCACTTTGATATACAATTGTCCAATAAGCATCGATTCAATCCATTCAGGGCCCAGCACCGGCTCTCTTCAAATACTGAACAAAATAGTGAATTTAATGAAAAGGCCTGAGTTCAGCGATGTACATAAGCGAAAGCATTTTCTCACAAAGTACGTAGTTCCAGAAATGATTTCCATTCAGGGAATGAACAGTGAACACATCAGTCCTTTTCAGCTGTTTCTACATTATCATGCTGCTCTGTGTTGCTCTGCCAGCATGCACTCAGCCTCGTCATTTATTATAATCATTGCAGCAAACTAAATAGGTAGGTCAATCAACATACATGTCTAAAATGTTTCCAAGCCATTCATCAAATAAAAACAAAGTATGTATTTAGACTTCCTGGATGTTAGATTAATTAATATCTAGATAGGGTGGAAATTAAAACGTGATTTTAGTAGGTTCATTTACCACTGAGAACAGATTGTAGTTCCTGTTCAGAAGAGAGGGGGATGCAAGGAATGCTTTGTGTTTGTTTTTCTTCCGCAGACCACCATTATGTGTTTTCAATGTGATGCGAGTTGAAGATAAAATTATAGAAGTCCCTGGGGCTCATCCAAGTTTAACAAAGCTGCAAGGACAGACAACCTTAAGCCCACACAGCACTACAATGCTCCTCTCATGGAGAATGTAATAAATAAATGAGCAGATGAGTTTGGTTCTGACAAGTGAGGGACATGGCGCTCCCTGTGCATTTTTGATAGTGATCTAATTCATCTGGCAGGCGTGGATGTTGATTAAATCAGAATGTCAGCCACTTGACAAGACAAGACACAAGCCGGCGTGGAACCTGTTTGAACAGCGTGAGCCGTGCAAGATGGCCAGGGAGATTTGCAATGCTGCATGTCCGCTGAACTCCACGCACCGCCCTGTTATCGTCGCTTCCTACAACATGTCCGGAGAGACAGACAGACAGACAGAGAGACGTGGAGGAATCCACCGAGGCCCACCGCTTCTGTTCTCTCTCAGGGTGACATCAGCCATCTGACACTTTGGGTAAACAGAAGGGTGTGATGGCACGTCCATGTTCCCCCTTCACTCACACGAGCCTGATGCCTCCATCAAATCTCCTTGACAATCACAGAGCTGGAGGCAAGACACACACACACGTGCTGAAATCCCAGGCCCTGTAATTACGGTGAAAAAAAGCCTCTCTGAGCAGACTCACTGTATGAAACACCATCAATGGAAATCAGAGCAAAGAATGCTTTGGGTCGTTCTGTTCGTCGCAGCACACAATAGGGGTATGATAAGGAGGGAGTTTCGAAAGATAGAGATCGTTGATGCAAGTTGCTATTTAACTGATGAGCGTCTCTCCAGAATCACTCTATCTGTGGAAAACTATTTATTTCCCCCATATTCGACACAATACCCCGACTGTCTGCCAAACTGCGACAACAGACTGATGTAAACACACTTTGTGAAATTACACACATGGTTTGAGATACCTGGCGTACACAAGTTCACTGACATCCATCACTCAAAAATAATCACTATCTTTATACAATATCTCAACTCTATTCACAATTCACCACATATTTCTCTTGACTGTTGAATTATAATTTGGCACTAAAGGAAAACGCACAGATTTGGGTCCTTGGTTGCCTCCCGTTCACCGTCCTGCATGCACAGCTCCAAGGAGGTCAAAGTTACATGTACAAAGTCACTCTACTAATCTCCTTTGTCACTCATAAAATTTACACAACATCTCCCTCATGGAGGCCTGTCAGTTTGCTGCTGCCTGTGGCTGTCAGAGAACACAGATAATTACTCGGAGGGATTGGAGAAGGCCTTGATTATTTATAGGGTTGGATGTCTGAAAAGGAGAAAAAATACTATATGCAACTTAGAATGATTTCTTCATGGTAATAATACAACAATAAACTGCTGCATTTTTCAGTCTTGAAAGTCAGATTTATTACAAACATATTACATCGTCTCTAAGTGAGAGTTCCCACCTCTTTATGACACGCTGTCTCTCGCACTGGGATATGACGTGCTGGACATGCGTCAGTCTGAGGCGTAACGTTGATCCTGGTCAAGTCACCTTGTTGTTGTGACCTCACCTGCTGTTTGTGTGTAGTTCTCTCCTATGATAACAGCATGAAAGCCCATGAATTAAACTAAGCCTTGTGTGAGGGAAAAGAGAAAAACAAGCATCACTTCAAGAGGAAATGATGATCACGTTACAGTGATGTGTGCTTTTGGCTCAGCTCATCTTCAGATCATAAACATCTGATTTTAGTTTCAATAAAAGATGATGCTATAATGTACTGTGATGTCTGAATCTCCCAGTAGGCTAGTTTGGGGGATTTAAAGCCCCCGAAGGGTAGGCTTCAAATCAACTGACTATTCATGGCTTAATAAGCATCGATTAAAGTAATAAAAACCCACGTTATTGTCAGGGAATTTTGTCAACAAAAACTATAATGAACAATATGTATCAATGACCAATTGATCAATGAATAAAAACTAAACCAAGACTTGTAGAATTGTCATGAACAGGGACTTTAGATATAGAGACCAAAACTTTGTTTTTACCAGGCTGTAACATGGGTAGCTCAGCTGTAAAGTTTGGCATTTTAACATGGGCATCTATGGGGATTGACTCACTTTTAGAGTCAGCCTCATTTGGCTATTTGAGGAACTACAGGTTTTGGGCACTGGCGTGTTGGCTTCCCCCCCGCAGGTTTACAACTTGTGGTCAACCATCTAAATCTCCCTCTAGATGTTTGCTAAAGACGGGCTTTGTTATCAAGCATTTTAGCGTATCCTCTCAAGCTTAACCCAGAAAGTTGGCAGTAGTTTTACTGAACGAGTGCGTGAATCCAGCTGCTGACCGATTCTCTACTCTGCAGTGGAGCGCACAGGATGCCACTGTAATGCTAATGCTAGGTGAGCAGGAACGAAAGAGAAATATATAACACTGCTTAAATCAATATTTAGTAAGAGATATACACTATGTACACTATACACTATGTGACACTATGTCACATCACAGTTTTCCTGCTGACCCCTGCCAACGTCAAACGAACAGAAAAAAAAAAGAAACATGTAAAACAAACCACTGTTCTAACATAGGCAGAAAATAGGATGTTCATGGAGGATCCCATCACTCCTAGTAAGAAGCTGTTTGAGATAAAAAATGTTTCCAGGGGTTTAAAGCCTGGTTAATTAAACATCTAAGAGAAGTAAAATAGTGCAAGTGACCAGTCCCCAAACCATCTCACAGCTAGTCATACCTTCAAAATCCATCCGCCTATCTAAGTCTAATACGCTGCTTAAATGCCAGCTTAATAAGAGATGACAATTCCATGTGCAAATCAATTTGATATCTACAGGGACTGAAAAGTGCACATCACACATTACAGTCAGGATCAAGCTGGGGGCAGGTGCCTCTCTTCTCAGAATTACAGGGAGTTTGCAGACAGATATGAATTTTGTAATTAGTCTCATCCTGGCGACTTCTTAAGGTTTGTGACAGTGTCTGGGGTTCCACTAAAGGGCATGTGTGTGAAGCCATGAATTTCTTGCGACAGGCTATGATACCAGAGAGGCTATATTTAGGGAGGATAACTAGTACTGCACGGTATAATCTGACATTTGTACCACAAGGGAGTCATACTGCATTGCTCACAAATGACAGTGTCACTGTTGGTTTGTGTCCCCGGTGGAATAGGTTAAAGAGAACAAAACATGTTTTTGCAGTGGAGTGCCGCTCGGCAAGACAGATCTAATAAAACTGTATTTGATTGTGGGGGTATGATCTGACTGTGGCTGTCACTGGTGAGTGAGCCCCCTGAGCGCAGAGACAGCAGCAGTCTGGTTGAAAAGGAACAAAGAGTCCCTGGGAGCGGTCTCAGTAGACTCTGAAACAGGAGTCTGCATGAGTGGCCTGCTTTTGATGGCTGACTTCAGCAGGGCATTTCAAGTTCCCCTCTAATTCTCCGGCCCTCTAACCAGGGACAAAGAGAAAAAGCAGAGGCCACCATCGCTTTGGTGTTACTAGCTGCCGATTTTCTTGAAATTTAACTTTGTCAAGTGAAGCACTTTATGAGAGCCGTTCATGAATAAACATGCTGCATATCCTGGGCAACGCAACGTTTTTATCAAACATTTTCTGTTCCCTAATGCCGGTGTCGTAGTTTAAATTAGAACGTCAACCAGCATATTTGAGTACCTGTCAAATCCTTTTAAAGAAAACAAGCATGATGTAATTCTGTTCAACCAGCTAATTCATTAGCCCAAGTCAAACACTCGTCCTTCTGCAGTCGGCTGCTGTTGTCCTCCCTGCGGATGCAGCAAAGCCACTCAGGTCCACGTTCACCAAGGTGATGAAACCTGCGTCAGCCTACACCTGCCTCCCCCTCTCAGGAGGAATCAGGACAAGCTGCACAACACAACAAAGCTCTGGCCGCACACTTGGGGAGTTCAGGTAACTGCGTCTTCAATCACCACATCCCTGCTATCTGAGGATTGCGGGTGTTTAGGGGGGAGAAAAACAAGGCAGGGAGTGTACAGTTTGTTTAGGATGCATACTGCACCAGCTGATTGATGCACGAGGAATAACCCAGCCTTGTAGCTACTGTAGCACTCTACTGTATGACACCTTGCATTTTCCCGTGCAGCCTTTACATACTCTTCCAAAGTACCCTGCAGAAGGAGAAACAGTATCGCCAATAAATAGACATATGGAATATGAGTGTTCAAGACATCTTTACTATGAGACATTAAAGACATGTTAGCAGAGGCACTAGGATATTATACTAGCTAGATGCTCAGAAGAGATTTGGGGATCAGCAATGTGCAGGCTGTTTTTTTCAGTGATATGTTTGAATTATTTCTTATGGGTGTGCATAATGGCAATATAAATCTTTCTGGGTGTGCAATTACAAAGACTGGCATGGTCTATTCCCCGCTGGGTGATCGCCTGCGAACAATGACATATTACCGGCTGGCCGGCAGTGGTCATTAAGAGCTGATATGGGATTTATGGCCAGTCTTTAAACATGAGATGGCATTAGAGAGATTTGAATACAGTCAAAATGGCACAAAGAATCCTGCCTGAGCAAGATGGAGCTAATGAACTGTGGTTGGAAAGCAGGGGGATATAAAGTTATTTTGGGTAAAGCAATTTCTCATCAAGCAAAATGAGTCTGATTTTAATCAGGGGTTGTCAGAGTCCATAACAAGCTTGCTGTGTTATTATGGTATTGTATTGGTGAGATTTTATAGGGTTGTAATGAGCAAAGTTGAACAATTAATATATTAACACACATCTCAGTTTGTAATAATGAAACGCATGTTGAAAAGCAGATTACAAAATATGCAACGTTAGTATGAAGTATGAAAAGCACAGTATGACATTACAAGGAATGGAAACGATACAGACCTCGAGAGGCGGTACAGTATCATCTCAGTCAGTGTTTCCGCATGGCGACAAAAGCTCTCTATATAACCATCTTACTAATTTCCAGTGGCAATTAAGAAGTCTTACATTCCACACGATACCTGCTGAGAGAGTATAAGGAGCTTAAACATCAGATGTGTTCATTGGAAAGTGAGAAATAAAGACTTTGCCTCATCATATTAGTGCCAGCCCTTAAAGTGACTGTTTATCATGAGGTAGTGCTCAAGGTTTTAATGAGCTCCCTGCCTGTTCTAGTATAATTCCAATTAGTCCCTCCGTCTCATATAATGGCATGATTACCTTGTGAAGCCTCCATTGTTTTCTGTACAAGCCTTGAAAGGAGCCCTGACTATTTTAATCTGTTTCCCAGTGGCAGCACACCTGCCAAGCCAGTTACACCTCCTGCAGAATGATCACAGGTATTGGTTCATTAATACAGAGAATGGCAGTGTATGAATCCCCGCCGGTCACACCTAGTGGATAGATGAGAAAATGAATGTTGAAGTCAGATTTTGACCGCATTTCATTTTGAATATTATATGCATACCATTCAAAATTACACTGAATAAGGAGTAGGAGGTGTTTCACACAAAAAAGAAACTGTATTATCTATTTCTCTTTTTCTTATATTCAATGTAGCTCCCTCCAGTTATAGACACAAGGAAGTAAAAAATATGAGTCGGACCAAACTGTGAGGACTGGGTTAAAAGACAAAGATAAAATAAAATAAATGCAGGTATAAACAATATTTACAATATAAAGTACATTGCATAAGCAAACACACACTCACCTAACGTAAGTTACGTAAATTCTGCACTTATCATGCAATGTATCACAGGAACACAACTGTAACATTAAAGGGTGTAAATCACTGGTTTTATCACAACATTATACATAAATACAAAGTGTGAATTTCAAAATAAAAGCGAACAATTTGTGTTGATGTTCTCACTTTGTGTCGATTCATTTGGACCGTTGATCATTCAATCCGTATATCGAACCAGATTAATGTATCGTTACACCCCTGGTAACATTATACTCCTACTTATTACATGATAGTGCTCATAAGGAAGTGGATTTTTTTGCGAGGCAGGTTAACAGTAATGAACAAAGAAAATGTGTCATGTGTCATGACGCAATTTGCCACTTATTACTCAGCTTTCAGAATACCATATTAAAACTGTTCGTTCCCCCTGCCAAATAAGTGATGTTAGCTAGCTAGCAGTAGCAGCTGTGTAGTCTTGCGTTGTCTCCACAGCACTGTGAAACTCACCAATGATAACTTTAGCTAAACAACCGACTACGGTACGAATACTTGGAGAAACCAAAAAGGATGAATAAGGAACCATATTTCAGTAATAATGTGTCACTTTTATATACCACGTAAAAACAACATTTATTTATATATGTTGACACTGTTTGGATGCTTTCAACTGTTTGTTTTTACCTGTGACTTTTGCATCTTGACAAGTGAAAGGTAATTGCACTTGTCCGAGGAACAAGGGCCTTTAATAGTGAACATGCTGTAGGTTAATACAAACCTAGGCTAGGTGTGTTAACTTGAACTCAAACACAGCTCGTGGGCTGCTTATTACTTCAGAGGGGCTGAGTCTCTCTGCTTCGTCCTTGTCTTCTAGGTTATTGTTTTATACGACTAATAGCCTATAAGCTGGAAATCTCATCTTATGCTTCTTTGGCGCTTGGCTGGCAAGGTGCGTCAATTAATCACGACGTTTGGAACGTTAGATCGGTGGTAATTAATCCTGCGTCAAGGAATGCTCTGTTATTACAGGTAAAAATAGCAAGATAGAAAACTAGAAACGTGAGGCAGTCAAACACTCGAAACTACTTTTGCCATAATTCAGTATTTCCTGAAAGTCTCAGCTCACTCACTGTAAAGTGTGACTGATCTCAGTCACAGTGATAACAAATCCTGCAGCTGTGTCAGCCTCTAAAGTCAGGCCCATTACCTCAATTTTGGTCGCTACTATTTCAGAGAAAGAGAGGAGAAGGTGCTATTTTTGATCAAAACCGAGGCAAGAGGAGAATCAGTCATTAGCAGCAGCCATTTGCACTGTCATCTTGTTTGGACAGCCCGTGGCTTCCACTTGAAGACAGTTCTGGTTCTGAGAGAAATGCACCCGCCTCCTTTCTCGCAGCCTGGGTGCTCAGGCTCCACACAGGGCTGATTTACCAAGAAACTCACCACACAATCGTTATGATGTCCCGCTGATGTCATTTGTCATAAGGGCATGTTGAGAAAATGCATAACGAGAATAAAAATGCTCAGTAACTTCATACAAACGAATAATTGAGCTAATGTTGATTCAGTAACCTTCGCAAACCGCGAGGGCAGCGTGCTCTACCCACACAATATTGTTCCCAGTATCGAGGTAATTGATTCAGAGCTCCGAGGACACTGTCTTGCTCAAGAAATGTTTCATTCAAATCATAATTTAACAGGGTATCAGCGACAACGAGCACAATGGGAGAGGATGGTAATAGCCAGAATCTAAAACTGAATTTAGATTTTCTCTCAGATTTGACACTCGTGCAGAATAAGAGACAGGAGGGAAGAAATGGTAATCTGCAAGAAAACCCTTAAAAGAATCAATTTGGCAAGGTGTCTGAGAATGTGACTTTATCCGGCACTGTGATTCCGACTGTCTCCTGTTAGAGTGGGATGACTGTCTTTCTTCCCCGCTGACAGGCAGACCCAGGCCAAATTGACAGTTCTTTAAAGCGGCTGACAGAAAGCCGCATTAATTAAGTCATTGCTGGACTTTAATTGTGTTAAGAAGTTGAAAAAAAAAATCTAATATGAGAAAAGGTTACCAAGTCCTCCGTGGTGTCAGATTTTCTACTTTCTATGAATATTAATGTGCCTAATGAAGACAATCTTCGCTTCATCTCCCCATTGTTCTGTATTCAGGTGCCAAGCTTTCACAGCCATTGATTTGTTGTTAAAGAACAAATATGTCATGGGAGAAAATGACTGCCATGCCTTTTATCTTAAATTTATCAAGAAAAACGCCTCTCTTTTCTGTTGAAGTGTGGATTTTTTTTTGTTATTCTAAAAAGATCGTAGCTGAGTGAGTGTCATGCAAAAGTTGTCAAGGTGTGTTTGGGTGTTAATTAGATGTGGTAAGCCAATTTTGCTATTGTGCTATGAACAGAGAACAAAAGGAAATTCAGATTTCATGAGGTGCAGTGGACAACAAATAAATACACAGCCAGCAAAGCAAACCAAAGCTCTGTCTTTAGCCAGAGGCATACAATTATTTAGCTTTTTAGCATTCAGATCCATTAAAAAATGTGTTTGTAAAGACAAACGGTGACGAATGCCATCAGGGTAGAAAGAGTAAACACATTTGGAGGATCATGATTTCTCTGCGGTGGAGAGCAGCTGAGGTGCGACTGACTGCCATTCGCTGGCAGATAAAGTCATGTGATAAGATATTTGATGGCAAGTTACAAGTTCTTTGTGCCTGCCACACAGCCCGGGGGTGGGGGAGAGCAACACCAAGCAACTTCAATATTAACCGGGCATCATGATTGCCAGGCATATTGAGGAGACAGGAATTCAAATGAACCTCTCTCCCCGTGATAAGACGACCTGAGTCCTTGTGAAAGATGAGCTATGGCTATTTCTGGAGAACGAAGTGCTCGGTCTCGCCACAGGGCAAACCCTGAATAGCCAGGGTTGGAATTACTTGAAAAGAGGGACTGGCTGATGCACTTGGCACTTGTCATTGAAGGAGTGTCTTTTGTTCACAATGCCATAGATCCCCATCTGAGCAAACTGTACAAAAGGACTCATGTATTTGTGAATCCTTTTGTGAAAAATTAACGGACCCGTGTTACAGAGGGAAAGGGATGGTGTCAGAAAATTAATTTTGCAATATCTCATCTGAATTTAGTGTTTCAAAGTTTTTTCGGGAGACCTGGCTTTGAACACACCCCCGGTGCATCCTTTTCTCTCCAAATGTCCACATCTCAAAGAGAGAAGTCGCCATGGCTAATTTATGTTGGGGGTTGGGTGTACACAAAGTGTGAAGGATGTGGGACTATGCACATGTGGACGTCCCTTTATTGCATCTGACGGAGACGACTTCTTTCTGATGTCATCCCTCTGTGCATGTGGGAGTCAGTGAAGTTCACATTGTTTCCCACAGAGGAGAGAGAGAGAGAGAGAGAGACAGACAGACACACACACACACACACACACACACACACACACACACACACACACACAGTGGAGGGATCAGTCACAGCTGTACTGAGATCAAGTCCCAGACATCATCAATTTAATGCTTCCTTCAAGGGGAACTGTGGTTTTTATGTCTTAAAAGAGTGTATGGTAATTCGGACCAAGATAATCTATTCAGTATATAAATTTGTTAGTATTCGCAAAACTTTTCCGCTCAAGAATGCATATAATATACTTTTTTGTCAGTTTAAGACCCAATCTCTAATCTATAAGTAATCATTTATGTATTTTAGATGATGTTATTAATGTTTTTTGATGTTTCTACATTAGTATTTCAGGGGGAAAAAGTGGGAAAGTAAGTTTATTATCTTAATTATGTTGAGCCGATTTTAGATCTATAACTCAAACCCCTCAGTTATTCATACTTAACATTCATGTAGACAAAAAAAATGATAGATTGCAGCTGTAACGCCGCTCCCTGTAACAATTTATGTTACATACAGCAGATTTTTCCAAGGTAACTCTGCAGGGGCACTTTCTTAGTCAGATTTACTTTAGTTCCCATGTGCTGTGTGAACCACACTTGGTTTTATTTATGGGCAAAGTTTAACTTTTGGCTTTGTGCTGCAATGATTATAATTCTGACTCGGAGCCATTATGCAGTTTTGAAATGAATCAAACATAATGGCTATGTAGCTTTGATCTTAAATCAACATTGTCTTTTTTATACATACATGCCTTATCATTATTATTATGTGTTTATTTATTTTTATTGTTTTTTTTATCACCCTTAATTGTGCCTAGACTGACCCAGAAAAAGACAGAGAAGAACAAATGAAGAGCAGCATCAGAGGGAAAGTAATGAAACGTCTTTCAACAACACTTTGTCTCTGTTCCTTTGGCCAAGTCTGGGATACCTATTAACATTCCCTTTAAATTATTCATTCTGATGGATAAAACACCTCCACAATTAATTGCATGTGAGCCACCCAACCCCCTTAAATCTGTTGAAGAGGCTGAAATGCACAGCGTGCACTCGTTAAATGTATAATTTCCTTACACTGGACTTTTAAATATGGAGCTGGATATAAAAATAATAACTTCTAGGTAAATACAGTCAAATAGATGGCTGCTGATTAATGGGCATAGCATGAAATATTCTCTCTTCATCAGCACCCCCCCCCCCCCCCCCCTGTAATAATGCGCCTTGAGGAGAAAGAAAGAGAAAGAGAGAGACACCCTTCTGATATGAAACTTTCCTATCGTTTGTATATTCTGTTTCATGGACATCACTTCAGAGCAAATGAGCACCACACGTCTCGCACTCATGTAAATTACATCAGATTCCCAACCTTGCACCATCCACTGTGAAAATGACATTCACTGTTATATATTAATCATTTACATCATCAATATATGCACTATTAATTGTCATACTTCTTTAAGAAAAAAAAAGGGAGCCATGGGGTTCGTGTTCCAGTGTGGGGAGGTCTTCTCTGTCAGACTAGTTAATTTGTAGATAATGTGTTACGTGATTTCATTTACTAACTCCTCATTCATATTTGATACTCTTAACTTGCTGAACTGTGGTGTTGTTTCCACTCAGAGCAGAACGGATAACACATTTGTGCCTCACGTTCGAGGATTAAGTGAGCAGAAACTGAAGTATTGATGCAGGATACAAACATAAAGGCAGACTGATGGCCGCTACTAAACTGATGTTAGTGTCGGTATTGACGTTTTTGAACAGTGCCATTTTAAAAATGCAAACTCAGACGCAAACAAAAGTTATATTAAAAAAAAAGCCATGCAGTAAGCAGAGAGAGAAAATAAGCATTGTGTTTTTTGTAAGAGTCTACTGTGCAGAAGCTCATCCTGGAAGAAGAGTGTGCTGCCCAGCTATTTATTGCCATGCTGCTGGATGCAACGCCAGCTCAAAAGGCTTCAAATCATTGGGGAGATTGTTAGGCTTCTGTGAAAATTACGGAAATGCAGGGGAAATGGATGAGCAACACTTCATAACAATTAATCAGGGGCCGCTGATTAATAAAGTTCATTTTTTATTCCCGATGATTCAGGGGATTATCAAAAGGACACTGTCCTTGTCATTTTGATTAACAAACCCGTCCTCGCTCTGGAAGAGGACGCGCTGAAGGGAGACGCTTTCTTTCGCCCATAAAATAAATATTGAATGAGAATATTAACTCGTTAACCTTGACAAGTATTTGTAATTTTCATAAGGGGGTAAACTAGCAGATTCAGCACAAAAACTGCTGTGGGGGTTTGAGAAAAGGCAGGGGAAGAGGGGCGGGGGGACGACAACGCACAACAAATTAGAGAGAATGAAGAATGCTACTGCATGAATCCTGTCATTTTTATGGGCTGCAATGATTAATTTGTTTGTTCAAATTCTCAATTAAGCCAGGAGGAGCTGGCAGAATTAGAAAAGGAGAGCAGTGCAGTGTTGTCTTGGCTTTGCAAGCGCCCTGGGGAGATATAGCCCTACCTGATCTCAGGTCATCGGGCTACTCTGCAGACAGCTCACACAGCCTAGAGTAGAGGTGTGACGTACATCTCAGAGATTCATTTCAAACGGCACAGGAAAAATGTAAATCAAAATATTTCGTCAGCCCCTACGATAAATCATTCTGCCTTTTCCTTTCATTTGTCCAGGTCGCCTTGTCAAGGGTAATGCCCTTAAAATGTCAATTGTCAGAGAGAGCATGCATTGCATTAGACATAAAGTACAGTTCACCACACACAAAAACAGCAGTCAGTCGCTGTGTTACACAGAAAGAAATAAAATATGGAGCTTGCACTTCCCAAGTCCCCGGAGGCCCTGTGCACTTATTATTTGTCAGAGTGACAGATGTTTTTCAAATGATGGTGTCTCATGTGTGCTGAACTTCTACCAAAGCCTTACCGTGAGAGACTGCGGGACGTTATACACCATCTGATGGTGGAAACCTCCGCGGACTAAATCCCTGTGCTGTTCAGCTTTCTGCAGGATCGTCTAGCAACAGAGGGGAGGTTGTCAGGGTGGTCTGCCGAGATGATCGAGAAACTGCAGGCTCGGACCTGGACCTGACTTACAGTAGCAGATACACAGCAGTAATAAAATGCCCAATCCAGAGTTAAGATTTGTTTATTGGAATTGAATTTGCCGGAGCGCTGTGCATTTGTTTCGGTGGCTGCAACAAATAATATTTACAGCATATAGACATAAATATTAATAAAGATCGAAACCAAATTTGCAAGTAACTCTGCCACCGCTCAGTTCCACAAACTGAGCAGAAAGAAAGAGGTAATTTTGCAATGTGCATTTTTTAACTGTGTGTGGGAGGAAAACACTCAGGTAGCATCATAGAGCCAAAATAGTTTTAGCGGGTGGTTGTGGAAGTATGCAGCGCCTGTCTACCAGCACAAAGAGGGTCAATGAGATATTTTTGCAGGACTTTCAGCACAAACTATAAAGGCTCCAACAGAAGCAGACTGCACATGAGATTTGATGCTGATCAGTCATATACACTATGCAGTAGAAGTGTACTACATGGTTGCTTTGCCAGTACATAACCTCAGAAATGCAGAACCAATCTTGTTTTAAAATACAGGTTCTTCACTTGAGGATATCCCAGAGCAAATATACTATTTTTGTTCCACTGCATTTATGTAACATCTGCAGCACATTGTAAAGCTACATTTTCACTCTTAAACAGCCCACTTTGTGTGTAGCTGGATCACTGCTTCTTAGCTGGCCCACTGATGTGTGGACAAAGGGATAAGCCTCTTTTTGACACAGTGCATTTAAAATCAAGTACTACACAGTGTTTACTTAATATCTTTATGAGGCTGCTTCCACATTTGCTCAGTAAAGTATTTGTTACCTCGATAACGGTTTTGTTATATTGAAATCAGACAAAAGAATACATCTTGCGCATTCATGTGTAACTGGTCAAAAAAAAAAAAAAATCTGGAGAGAGGGCTGTTTCTGTTCTACATACGCTGCAAATTCTCCGACTTTGTTATTGTGTTTACAACCATTATATGATTTTTGTAATGAAATCACAGTGTGTTTTCCGGACCAGTGGGTGCTTTTAATAGTGTTGGCCACCTTTCTTTTTTTTTTTTTTTCAATTCAAGGTGTCCTCTATACAGTATGTATATCCAGAGCAGCAGCATTGTCTAGAGCCAGCACTTGTGAAGCGAAAATGCTTATTAGTCAAACAGTCCCCATCGGAATAATGCCACGGTCAGCCAGTGGTGAGGGATAACTCTGTGTGGATGACACTCTGGAGCCTATTCTGCAGGGGATCTGCTTTAGTACAGCACGCACAAACATGATGTATGGACACACAAGCATCATGGGACCACACAATGGAAGAGCTGCAGATGAGATACTGTAGCAAGAGTAGGGCCTGCATCAAACATGCACTTCAAAACAATGACAGCATGTTCTAGATTTTGTTTAACAATCCATTTGCCCCCGTAACCTTGATTTAAAAAAAACTGTTGGCAAAAATAAAGCAGTTAAATGTGAATATGACATGGCCTCCGTAGAATCCCTTGAATCCTTGTGGTGTAAAAAAATACAAACCCCAACAAACAGATGCCCAAGTCAAATGGCTACTGTTGAATATGAAGAATCTTTATTAAAAGCTATATTTAAAAATGTAAAAACGTCCATCCATATGTTTTTCCGTAAAAAAATATATTTAGTCTGAATTAATATTTAAATTTTTTTTTGACGGGTTTGACAATGACTTTCTGTCATGTTCTGTTTACATTGTAGCAGGCAATAGCATTGGGCTTTGTGGGTTGCCAGGGTTGTTTGTTGTTTGGTGCAGCTACTGTAGGCTGACACTGGGTGAAATTTTCCAAATTTTGAAAGTTTGCCAATCCTGCAGTTGCTTTGGAGCCTCAGAGAATCGGGCATTATTTGTCAAAATGGCTACATTTCTCCTTGATCGGTTAGCTAACTTTCATGTTTACTTAGCTGTAATGGCTAACCGCAAAGAAAGACTTTCAGTTGAAGACGTTGAATACTAACTAACTAACGCTAACGTTAAATACTGTTGTAAAATTAATTGATTAGTCCAAATTAGTCGTTACCCTGTATGATTCATCACTTGACATTGTGCAGGCTGACCGCTTGACACACTTGGCAACGAACCTGGCAACCCAATTGCTGGAATTATTTACTGTTGTTACGACTATGATCTTGAGACACTAGATGGTGGTGTTCTGCTTATTCTCCATATTCAACTTTTAAATATATGTCTATCACTGTTGGCCCTTACCGACAGAAATTCCTTAATGTTGTTGTCTCTCCAGTCAGACATTTTCATTCCTGTCTTTGAGTAAATGGCACTTTTTTTATCCTCAGATGTTTGTTTCCTTATGGTTTTATGCGAGCCACGTGATAGAAACATCATCAACACGCCCACTTGCTCGCAGTGAATTTGCCACACAATGCTCCATTCACACATGGGCTCAATCGGACATCAGACTTTGTACAAGGTAGCTGGCAGGGTAAAGTCTGTTTAATGTCTGATCCAACTGATTCAAACATTTGCCTTCTCACATACACCAACGCTAACTTGACTCATTAGATGATTGGTTTCACAGAACCATCTGAAAGACATCATAGCAGCATCTAAGCTAACCTCCTCACAGGACACTGATTGGTCAGAAAACTTCTAGCCTCATTACTTGAAGCCTGACACGATGGATTTTTGGGTGACGTGAACAGGATTCTAGCATGCCCAGCTGCTGTGTAGTATAACAGCTCAACCTGGTAATGTCTAGATCATTTCAGGTTTGCAGTGCATGTGTGAAAGGGGCTTTAGTAACCTTGGGCTTCACATGACTTGTTGTTGACACAGTAGCTGCAGAGTTCATGGCTAACTCACCAGCAGGCCGTGTACATGCCAGTCAATCTGAACAGTTCCCTGAGCTTCTTTCTATTTTCTTTGTACAGGACTTTTTACACCCATGTGGCAGTTTTGTTTTAGTTTTGTTTTTTATTTGTACACATATACACCAGCATAAAACTGGATAATAGAAATAAAACAGATGTGACAGGAGAGGTCAAGAAGTCACAGGCTCATACAACGGCCGTCAAACAAAAAAACACTTGTGGTAAATACAACATGACTTTGTGAAATACAAAGAAAATAAATGACAATAAGAAACACACAACATCAGAATCAGAAATACTTTAATAATTCCCAGGGGGAACTAATTTTTGTTACAAAACTCCAGATATACAAACAACAAATATTATACAGACTTAACATATATTAGAAAAGACTCAAATTTGAATTTACAGAAATGAATATTTACAGTTGTGAAATATATACAAGCTCAAAGATTGTCGGTGGTTGAGTCTGGATTACCGAGCGGCGGTGACAGACTCTCCTAGGGATGCGTTGTATAGTTTAATGACCACAGGCAGGAAAGATTTCCTGTGGCACTCTGGGGTGCATCTGGGTGAGAGGAGTCTTCTGCTGAAGGGGCTCCTCTGCTGGGCCAGTGTGTCGTAGAAAGGGCGGGAGATAGATAGAGGATAGACCAGAGCCTGGACAGCATCCTCCTCTCTGCCACGGTCGTCAGGGTGTCCAGCTCCTCCCCAACGACATCACCGGCCCCCCTGATCAGTTTGTTCAGTCTGTTGGTGTCTGCGACCTTCAGTCCACTGCCCCATCATGTGACAGTGAAGAAGATCGCACTGGCCACAACAGACTCAGAAAACAGCCTCAGCATCGTCCGCTAGATGTTAAAGGACCTCAGCCTCCTCAGGAAGAAGAGTCGACTTTGGTCCTTTTTGTAGACAGCCTCTGCGTTTCTAGTCCAGTTCAACTTATTATTGAAGTACACCCCCAGGTACTTGTACTCCTCTACAGGGTCCACAGGGACCCCCTGGGGGTCACAGGTGTTTTCACCCTCCTCTGATCCACTACGAGCTCCTTTATTTTAGTCACGTTGAGCTGCAGGTGATTCAGCTCACTCCAAGTGACAAAGTTGCCCACAACAGTCCTGTATTCACTTTCATCCCCCTTGCCAATGCAGTCAACTATAGTTAACTATAGTTAGTTAATAGTTGAAGTCTGAGGTAAAGAGGGTGAAGAGAAAAGGAGAGAGGACAGTCCCCTGTGGGGCCCCAGTGTTGCTGACCACCCTGTCAGACACACAGTTCTTTAGGCGTACATCTCAAGCAGGCTTTAAAACTTTTGCGCAATTGAGGAGTTTTATTTAATGTTTCCATCCAATTTTTGTAATGCGAATATGTCAAACTGTGCAGAAGAGAGACGAAGCTCTCTGAAGCTTCTTGTCTTCTAGCATTACCTACCAGTTAGCAAGCTCGTTAGCAACCAATAAATTCACAGTATATCCAAAAGATGTATTAATACCATTGACTACTGTCCAAGCCCCAACCACAGCCATTTCCTGGTTGATCCAATAAGGAAATGCCAAAAATTGCAGTTCGCCGAGGGTCCACTTGGGGCAGGTTTCATAATAGAGCAGTTTCTCATTGACCCCCATGATAAACAGGCCGTTTATTCACAGTATAATTAAACCTGTTTAAGGCCTGGTACAAAAACACATTCTAGTCTGTATGTTTAGGTCATATCTCCATGACAACACTGAGGGCGGTGAATTTTTTTTGTACCAGGCTAGTTTTTATTTTATTGGAGGTTAAAGTTTGTGAATAATTAGGGGCGGGGCCTCATGAGTGACAGCTAGCCCCTGGCCCTCACTTCTCCATGCCCTTTTTTGGTAAGAGGAAATGAGCTGTATTGAGGAGTCAAAGTCTGACAAGATGGCGACTCCTGTAGGGGAGTACGATTCCATTTTTTATACAGTTTATGATACTGTCAATTAACATAAGTGGAAGGCGCAACAGCTTCATTTTTGACTCTGTGGCTCTCTAATGCAGGACAGCTTGTTATTGCTCAAAGATACACTTATACATGTCATAGTTCACACAAAAAAAATGCATGTCTACTTCTTCTTGCGAGTGAATCCACTGATTGTGGCGCTGTTCCAACGAAATGAGCATATTTTGCTAAAATAGCACAGTTTTAAATGCCGGTGTGACTGGGCCTTAACAGAGTTATATTTAGTCTGACTTTCATTGCCAGGGCCCTTCAAGTTTAATACAAAGAGGTTTGTCAAAGCATCATATATTTATGTGGAACATTTGCTGCGTATGGGGAAGGGGAAAATCAATCCCCCCCCACCACCACCCCACCCCGTTGATAATTGATCGTTTTTTTCCTGAGTGTACTAGAATGATGACATGCAGGTCTATCATATTTTGAATGGTAGTAAACCAGCCAACACCTACATATCTATCTATCTATCTATCTATCTATCTATCTATCTATCTATCTAGTACTCTGACAATGAAATATGTGTGTGTAAAACAATAGAAAACATTAAGCAGGGACAGTAGACTTTAGATTTAATTCCTTGTCTCCACTTAACAGTCTCTGAGACACCTCGTCATTAGCCGATAAACCTTCTCAAAATAAATCCAATCCTATAAATCTACCTCTGAAGGAATCTGATACTTTTAAAAAGTGACAGTGACTGACCTTGAGATTTATTTTTGTCACACCAGAAACCGTCTCCCTCAGCAACGAGAGATGTGCCTGTCCAGATGGTTTTGTGTGGCATCGTCTTGCTAATTGTCAGTGATGCCATCAAAGGGATGTAGCAGACCTGACAACTTAGCTGATGAGCAATAAGATGAGTATGAGGGGGGAAATTAGAGCCAAAAACATGTGACAGTTATTTTGTGCAGCCCTACCTATGCTTTTAAGCACTTTAAATCATTTGGCTTCCTTTGTTTCCTGCATTTGTTGTAGACTTGAATAGAGTAGAAAGGAGAGCTATTATTGTTATTAAACTGGGGTTCAAAATAGTCAAATCTGTGTTATTATTGCGTCTAATTAATTTATCCAAGCTATAAATATCTCTATAATATCTAAAATATAATAACTCAGAAGTACCATGTCCATAATAGCATGCTGTATAAAATATTAGAAAACTGTCTCTATGGTAATAAAACATCACATCACCTGTCGAAGTTCACTTTAAAGTTGGATTGGCTGCAGCCCAGAAGCGCAGCAGCAGTACGTCCCTGGTGACTGTAAAACATGCAAGACAAAACATATGACACAGGGGATGATCCTGACCTGAGAATGACATGTGCTAAAGTACATTATAGTCATTGCCAGGATAAAGGTCACATTGACTCCTGTTATAAATTGGACAGGACAGCTCCAGCATACATGGAGTGTCAAGTGTGAGGAGGTCTGAAAGAAAATCCCTCGGATGTTTCAGGACACACACACACTTGCACCCTGACGGATAAAAGTGTCTACGTCTCGCTCTCACTTGTGATTAGGACACTTAATCATCACATTAAAGGAGAAGTCCACACTAAGTTCATCATATAATGGAGATGCAGGGAGTGAGATGGAGGCTTTTTTTTCAGTTTGCGGTCATCAAAGTTATGCAGAAAGGTAGCATGCACGTTAAAGTTCAGGGTTTATTATTGCTACTGTTTACAGTTAATGAGTAAATTCACAGTTCTGTTGCAGAAACAAATATATATTTGCATGTTCATTTGAGGCATAATAGTCTTTTGACTAAGAATACCCTGCCTGGAACAGCAGTAAGCGCAAGAGCAGACTTTTGCTCTGAGATACAAAGGGAAGCGACTTGAAAGGAAATAAGCAAATGAATGCAATGCCTCATTAGGCGGGCTTTATTTGACCGTAGCCAATTAGAGAGCATCTGTAATTTAAAACAGTCAACCTAAAAAAAGACTCAACGAAGAAATATATTTCTCTCACGGGACCGAATCCTTTGCCTTGTTTTTATTCAATTCTTTTTTTTTTTTACCAGTGACATTTTCTATTTGAACGAGTATGAATAATACACAAAGGACACTCAAGTTTAGGAATATATACAGATAGGCAGCCTATAGTAGGAGTTTGTAAATTGAGAAGAAAGAGGGATTATATGGGGGTCAAGGTTGCCTGCTGATGTGTTTGGCCTTGCTCTCGGCTGGCTTTGCTGACTTGTTTTGCCGTTGCTTTCTGATCAATATCTCTCCCTCTGTCTTAATCAACAGCCTGCAGAGGTATTTGCGGGCTGTTACCTTAATGACACAAAGATGCACTTTGAAAATCAGAGCCACAGTCAGGGCAAGACTGACAGCTGTTGAGCCATGAATCACACCTGGGTGTAGATTAACGTGGCACTCCTCACAAACAGAGACAGCACTGAAATATTGATAAGGAGAAGTAGATTCTCCTGCTTGTGTCAGTGATCTGCATCTTTGCAGAGGGAGCCTCATGAAAAATAGTAACACCTGTATTGCTTATACTGGTTGTTAAGCATTGGAATAAAATTTTGTGCAATATGCATAACCAAATGCTGGAATAATGAGCCATCTGTATGTGTGGTCCCTTCCTTGGAGATGCCAAGAACGGCACCATCTGTGATGCAGCTACCAGCTGTTTTCCTTCTTATTACATGTTTATTAAAAGCTGAAGTTGTCCTCTTCAAGAAGAGTAAAAGAGAGCATGGGTGGCAATGTTGGTTATCTGATTGCCTCCATCTCCATTAGAAAACAGACTTGAGCTCAGTTTCTGGTCCTATAAAAATACACTAACTGTTTCAAGAGAACAGAGGGAGTGCTAATTAAATACTCCGTCTTTTTCTTCAGCGACTCGCAGGAAATTAAGAGAACAAACAGAAGATTGACTGGCAGCAAAGCAACAAACATGAAAGAGGATGAATGAATCTAATCCTCCAGGACTGGAAATAAATAAATAAGTGATGTCACTTACCCCACCTTCACTTAGCCCTTTGGGTTTGTATTTCAAAATCCCTCAGCAGGGTTTACGCATCTTTTCTATTTGCATTGTTTTCAATTTTCAAAACCTATTAGCAAGATATCGATCGACCACAATTGAGCATTTATGCACAGCAGGCAACCTACATCCCTCAAGTCAGAATCAGATCACATCTCCCATAATTGAGGGTGGCAGAACTGCAGACCACCCTCTGCAACTGTCAACAAATTTCAGGAGCTCAAACTAAGATGCGTCAGGGATGCATCCTGCGCCGAGTGATGGACACTGAGAAGGAGAACTGGAAATGTCCATCAGCATCCTCTGCCATGTGCTGAACAAGACAGGTCAGGTCTGAATAGACACTGACAAACCCAGGGTGGACACACTGTCGACGCAGATTAAAGCAATACCAAGGGACAAGTGACAGGCTGCTCTGAAGCCTTACTTAACTGCAGCACACGGGGAGGCAAAAATAGTGCGTGGCGGATCGGACACCCGCGTGCACGCTCGTCCATATGGACGGACAGGCCTCACACCCTTATAAGGAAGATTAAAGAAACTCCAGAGGCACCGCTTAGCCTAACACAAAAAAGTCAGAATTCTGAAAAATGCACGGCGTTAATATCTGTGATGAGTATCCAAGTGCAGAATGTAGTCTGAAACATCCAATTGATATTTCTGGCAGTGCATCCATTTCTGAGGTTAGTGTGTTCACTCTGCTCAATGCTCAATAAAACAAACAAAATGCCATCTATTTCTGTATAAACAATTACCTGCCATAGATTCTAACCTTATTGGATCGAGTGAAATGTTTGAAATAAATCATTAAAGTCGCTGACAGGGCATTTATCTTCACTCTTGCTTTAATGCTCTGTGCACAACACAGTGGATGAAGTCAGTCAAGGGTGTGTGTGTTTCTTCTTCTTTTTTTTTTTTTTTGACTAAGCCGGGGCCCCAAGTGTGCCTCAGTATGTGTGCTTGTAAGAGCACCGTTGCGTGTGTCAATCCTCCTGTGGTGCTATGTTCTCAAAGCTCTTCATTTTGAAATCAAGCATGAATAATTAAACCATTTCACAAGGCTGCTTTAACGATATATTACATGAGAGGAAATAGGTCAAGCAGCAACGTTAGAAAGATTGTTTGCATGGGTGTTATTGGGTTAAAAAAGATGGTGAACAATACTCCCCTCCCTTCATGCCCCATATGCTGTACTCACTCTGCAGGGTGACTGACAGCTCCAGCTTCTGACTCATTTTTCCACAGATATGAGCTGGGGTTACATCTGGGTCATAGTGTCGTTCCACCTGAGATAATACGTCAACTTTAACCCCACCTCTGGAGGTGATGTTCACAAGCACACAAAGGGCTTCGACAAGCAAAACTGACAATTACAGTATGTAAATGTGTGTTCTGTTTGATCTACCTTTTTAACATGTTGTGTTATATTCTTTGACAGACAAGGACCAATAGTAAGAAAATGGATTATTTGAAATAAGTTTGACAGGACATTAAAGTGCAGCCAATAATTTCTAAATAAAAACAAATATCTAAAATACTAAAAGGGGAAATAACAGGGGCTTCTGATATCGAACCATTGGAAACACCAAAATTATACAAATACAAAGTGACATTTGCAACAGCATATTATTTTATTTTAAAACAAAGAGCGTCTCTGCTGATGTCAGAAGAAATGATTACACTTGCCCCCTCCACTAACTAATTTCCTGGGGGAAATTTAAACCTGTTAATAGATTTTTTGGCCACTTGGGGACAACACAACAGCAGTGACACCTTTTAAAGTTGATATGGCAAACTGGTCAGCAAAGAGTCGCTTATTTAGTCATTCAGCAATCGAGGAACATTGATATCCATTTGGAGTTGTGTTTGTGTTAAGCTGCCCCCTGTCCACGTTCACATACAGCAAAAGTGCATTCTTAATTCAATTTCCTAATTCAAATTTTATTTCCTGGCGCGTGCTGTGAAACGTGGTCAGCATTGTGAGCTGAAACAAAACTAGGCTACCTGGTTAGCCTTAGGTTAACAAATGAATCAATGGACTTTACTATGAGAGGAGCCTGTACAGGGGCCATTAGGTAAGTGTTTAAAACAGTCTTTTAATAAACCCTGGGTTCACTAACTACATTGTTGGTGCTTTGTTTTCTGTGTAAGGACTCTTATCATGCTACTGCAGAGGTTTGCTGTTATCATGAGCAGTATTAGTGGTTAAAAAAGCTGTTTTAATGCCAGCGTTAGCTGCATTCGACTGTTAGCGACTGTTCAGGATATCTACGCTAATAGTTGTTACACGAAAAAAATTCTCTCAATGGCTTATTTGATGAGTGTGTTTGACAAAAAAGACCCTGGGATAATTTTATACCTTAATTTCACCTTAAGTATGTTAAGTACGTGACGTAGGTTTAGTGTTTCCTTCACAGTTTTGCAGACTTCGACTGTAAACGTATTTGTGACAAAAATATGTTTCCATTAAAACATAATCAGGAATGCAGTTTCATTGTATTGGAATTTCAGCATTTTTGAGCATTTGCTTTGAGCGTCTAATATCACTGCCAAAGGGTTTATAGTTGAAAGCCCGGTGCGTTTGGCACTGACACACAGGGGTGCCTCTGTGCTGAGGGCCGCGACGAAACGGTGATGTTTGACACCCTGGGAATGGGTGTTACTGCTGCAACCACCATCATAGCGCTACAATTCGCCAGGCATTCAACGTACAGTGTGACACAGATTGCGACTTTGTAATTTATTAAAACAAACTGTCACGATGTGAAACACAATCAACCTGCAAGATGGCTATTATCGCACAGTGCGCAGGGGCCCTTACACACATTATATACACATACTGCACAGAACGACTATCGCCATTATTTTTCAACAAGTACATTTTGTGATGCACAGAAAGCCCTCGTGGTACCAAATCAAAAGTAGTCACAAGCATATTAGAAGAAATGTTAGGTATTAACACCTGCCACAAAGAGAACTACAAGTACCCACTTGTCAACCACCAGCAATGGGTACAAACCATGCAACAATATAGCAATGGTGTCTTTGTCTCTTCAGCACACCATCAAATTGTACAGAAAAAAAGAAGTAAGTTCTGACTGATGTGAAAAAAAGCTCCAATGATCTCTGTCATCTGTTACATTCAGCCCGGAGGACAAACACGCCGAGTCCCACAAAGCTCCTTTAACTGCTTTAAACAACAACAACAACACATCAGCTTGTTACCCACTTTCAACAAAACTGTATTCTTCTTACACAGGATAGGACCACATGCTATTGTGTGTATAACCACTAATGCCCTACCTTGTGTTGTTGCACATTGTTGCATTACAAACACTTCTTTTTAACACGTACATTTAATGTAATTTAGTCTGTCTCTGGAAAACATCCTAACGCTGTCATCAAAACTCTGCAACCAAGGCATCATTTCAAGATGTGTTAAATGATGTTTACATCTGTTTACATGATCACAGATTAGCACCATCCTGTTTCATGTGATTTGTTATTCCCCATCCTTGAAACAAGTTCATATTAGGCCTGCATCATTATATCTGCTGCACTATTAGTCCCGCTTTGGAAATTTTTATTTTTAACCGCTTGTCAATCAAATGTCTTTTTTTAAACCTTTTTTTTAAGACATCCTCTGAATAAGTAAAAGCTCTTTGTTTTTAGCTTTGGTACGTTTTCACAAGCATTACATGAATTACATCTTAAAAAATCAAGCAGCTGCTTTTGACTCTATGCATATGCTGTTGTTCCACTTTGAAAATTATGAAACCAGACTTCAATCACAGGCTGTCCATTGTACATGGAATCTCATCTTTTGGATTAAAGACAGGTTTGGATTTCCTAGACCGTCCTCCTTTTGTCATGAGCATTATAATTAGACTCCCTATTGTCAAAAGACTGTGTAACTAAATAGTTCAACCGCATAATAGGACTAAGGCCAGTGTTGTGATACAGGAAACAGTCTCAGGTTGAGTCCAGATTTGGATAATTGACCAGTGTGGATCAAAAAACCTTTTGTGTTTTTTAATGTTGTTGATTCACAGAGAGCTTGTAAATCACATAATGTGAGCCGGTCTGTGAAGTCTGTAAGGCTGCGCTTGTTTGTGTTCAGCTTGAACTCGCTCTGCTCCCGCACATCACTGTTTGTCAGATGTTTGCTGGAGTCTATTGCCTTGTCAGAAAAATTTTAAATGCATTTGAAAGATTTACCCCTTTTCTCTCCCCTGGATAATGTTTGTATGACATGTTTGTTGTTCTGACCTGGAAAAAAAGTGCCCATGAATCTTGTTTGAGAGTTAATGTTTACCAAAGCACAGGGCCATAATGAACAACCAGACAATGCAGTTCATAATTGTAGAATTCCTGCAGAGATAAAGTTCCACTTGGATTGTCAAAAATACAGTTTTAAATACTCCCACTACTACTACTACTACTTTGTGAGACGTTAGAGAGGGGGAGAAGACAGATACAGACAGACAGAGGGAAATAAAACAGCTTAATTGCAGTATGGTCCTCCTCATCGTACTGGCTCAAAGCAAAATGAAGAGTCCAAGTTCATTTTGTATTAAAGGGCAATTAAACAAATCTGTAATGCAGAAATCTGAAGGGAGTCAAGCTTTTCTGCTTTTTCTGAGACCACATTTTTTCAGAGAAACATGACTTAAAAGAGATAAACTGATAAACTTTTGACAATATTAACTCTGCACTTAGTTCAGTTTTCTGTTTAATCGAGAATGCTGTTTTTGTTGTGTGGGAATGTCATGTTTCGAGAGAGGGCTGCTAGCTGACAAACTCTGTTAGTCCACTCTGTTTTAGCTTCGTTTTGGTCTCCACCATCACTTGAGGAAAATATCTGTCTCTTTAGTTTCTACATGCTCTTCTATGTCAACCTGCTTGTCACTGTTTGTTTTTTGTTGCTTTTTTGTCTAAAACAGCTGCTATGAGTGTGGTGAGAGTGAACAAAAAAACGGTTGCAGGCTGTTAATCCGAAACGTAGAGCTGAAAGAAGCCATAATTCTTGGGGGTTTGTCATAAGTCATTTGATAAATTTCTAATATTGATTATTGCAACCTTAAAGGAGAGGTTGTGGTTTGTCAACGAAGTTGGCTTCTCCCCAGCTCAACGAGGGGCTTGGTGTTTCGCCTCGTTTGCGTTTTTTTTCTCCCTTGTATTCTCCATTTTTGAAGCTTCCTCTTGCATGCATGCTTACGATCTAGCTCTTATTCCTTACTTTTTTACTTAGAGGTTAATCCTCATAAAACTCCCGAACACAAATAACGCAAAATAACAAAATCCAGGCAGAGGGCAGGTTTTCTGCAGATACAGACAACACCACAAACTTCTAGTGGGTTATAAGTGATGATTGAGAGGGGTTATGCTTCTCTTACTTAAGAGAAAACTAGACATCTGCACCTGGTCTTGGCTCTGTTTTCAGGCTTTAGATTTCTAGACCGTGATGGGAGACTTTGTCCAATCACAGGTCATTTCAGAGAAAGAGAGAGCATTCTTATTGGCTCAGGACAGACATAGGAGAGGGAGACCTGTACAAAGAGGTCTCTACTTCAAATCTGGCTCCCTGCAGCTTTAAGTGGAGTGTCTACAGATACATTCAGATACACACACACACACACACACACACACACACACACACACACACAGGTTTAGGACGAAATATTATCACTTAAAATAGTGTGTCTGATCCGTAAACTCACGGTCAAATATCAAACTGACATTTCTTGGATCAGAAGAAGGTCTGTCAAAAGTAGAGAACAGGAGAATCCAAAAAGATGGGCACCCAGAGAGCGCAGACATCCACCAAGGCATGCTCTCATAATCTCATAGTGATAATGCAGACAGGAACTCTTTTCCCCCCGATTATTCCCACACCCGATGATTGCAGCACAAATGCCCTTTCTTGCGATTTTAATGCAAGTCAAAAATAATTTTGTCATCCACCCTGTGATTCGGATCCACTGCAAAATTGAATGGGATCCTCCTGGGCCTACAGTGTGCTACAGCCTCCCACAGAGTTTCACAAACATTGCGGCTGTAGTTTTTCCTTAATCCTGCTGACAGACAGGCAAACACACAAACACACGAGTGGAAACCATGACCTGCATGATAAAGGTAGTTAGCATCAACAGAAGGTGTCATATGTAAATGGCAGCCTTACTTATATCTGCCATATCAAAAAAATAACATAAATAAGTTGGGATACTTGTTTTGAAATGCTGTTATACTGATGGCGTTCTCTAGTGATTTACGTTAAGCTGAAGACAAAAATACAATAAATATAACGAAGCCTGTAGGCTTTTATTAACATCATGTCTGTTTTGTGTGTCCTTTTATATCCTAGATTACACCACTGAGTATGTGAGATGTAACATTCAAGGTCAACCTGAATCTCCACTCAACACACGGTCTTCCCCCACCTCTGAATGGGTCCAAAATAGACTGAAGATAAATCGAAGTCTCTCAAAGCTAAAATGATGAGAGGTCAAAACTGTGGCTGCCGTCAAAAGAGACTTTCCAAAGCTGCTTTGTTGACAATAAATTTTGTCGACACTCCAGAAGTGCCATGGGTGACTTCCAGAGAATGTGGGTGCATTTTCTGTTTGAGGCCACCCTGGAAATCAAGCGTACATGGGTGTAAAGCTCAAACAAACATTCACAGAATGTATAAACTCTGCTTCCTGTTATTTATCGGAGAAGCGGTTCAAGTTGTTGATGAGATCTGAGATTTAATCGTCACTTATCTGATTTCAGTTCTCTGCAAACGTGCTTGTGTAACTGGGAAGATTTTCAGTTTTTTGTAATATGATTTAAGTCCTACTTCACGACAAAGAGAGCCACAGGTAGCGCTAAAAAAAGCACTAACAAGACGTGTTTGTCACATTCTGTTACAGTGGAGGATCACACTTAAGTGAAATCCGTTGAAGTTGTATCCCGGAAAATCCTCAAGCAGCCAGGTATGAGAACCACAACCATGTGAGGGAGGAAAAGCTCATCAAGACTTAAAGGATGACAAATTTCACCATCTGCACGTGGATGTGCCGCCGACTCTGATGCATGAAATGTAAGTAGAAAGTTTGAAATACAAGCACTGATCACAAAGTTTGGTGTGGGCAAAACGGTGTAGAGATGCAGATGGTGTGTGGATGTATCCTCGCTGTAGCCAGCAGCAGCGGAGCAAGGCCATTCTGGGAGAGAAAAGGTGTGGTGGTGGTGGTGGTGGTGGTAGTGGTGGTGGGCGCTACTGGTGTAACGCCTGTCACCGCACACGCATGCTTTGTGTATACACGGAGTGTTAAGAGCTGTCAGCTAGGTATGGCTCAAGCTTGAGCCGAGTCCATGATTGATCGCACAGGTTCAGGTGGAGTTCACGGGAGGTCTCTGGTATCATTGGCAAAATGAGTGACAGACACAAAATAGGGTGATGGAATATTATCAGGAAGCCATTTGTAATGCAGGGCGAGCCTGGATCTCTAAGGGGTGTTGTCTCTATGAAATGAAGTCATCCATCACCTCAACTTCCTATTTGATTAGGTCATGAGTAGCTTTTAAAGAGAAAAAGAGGCCTCGCTGTTGTGCTTGTAGAGTGTGATAACCAACGTTCAGAGGATTAACAATGAAAAATCCCAGAACGTTAATAACATGCTTCAGGATCAAAAAAAAAATAGGCACTTACAACTCTAATTCTAGCTGTAACTATTTGGGTTTGCAAAGTCCTGATCCATTCACATAACAGGAGTAAAGTCAAAAGAATGTCTCACTGAAAAATGGATAATATTACTATAATACTTGATTTCACACAAGCAATCTACCCCAGGGGCGGCACGGTGGTGTGGTGGTTAGCGCTGTCGCCTCACAGCGACAGGCTGGGGCCCTTCTGTGTGGGATTTGCATGTTCTCCCCGTGTCTGTGTGAGTTTTCTCCAGGTTCCTTCGGCTTCCTCCCACAGTCCACAGACATGCAGGTGGGTTGATTGGTGACTCTAAATTGCCCGTAGGTGTGAATGGTTGTCTGTCTCTGTTTGTCTCGATGTGTCCTGTGATAGACTGGCGTCCTGTCCAGGGTGGATCCCACCTCACGCCTGATGTCAGCTGAAATCGGCTCCAGCCCCCCGCGACCCCGATAGCCGATAGGGACAAGTGGTTAAAGATGGATGGAAGGAATTTACCCCAGCAATTGTCTGAAACATTTCCTGCATGTGCTCATGTGTGAATGCCAATTTCCCACCTCAAGACGTAACAATTGAAGGAAATGTGTTTTGAATGAAAGGAGTAAATAATAAAGAAAAGTAATGCCCCCTAAGGATTGTAGAGAGGTGCTGATCACAAAGGCTATTGGCTACACTGCCCCCTCTATTCCCGGTGCTGCTGGTTCACTTGTATCTGTACTAATACATGTTAAAGTTTAAATATATAGAATGAGCAGAACACCACCATCTAGTGTCTCAAGATCGTAGTCGCAACAACAAAACATAATTCTAGCAGCCGGGTTACCAGTAGCCTACAGAAGACCGGAGTCTGTTTGAGCCTGTTTGAACCAAATCAAACCATAAAAACAAGAAGGGCTGTAGCGATACACTAATCTCACAATACAATACACGATATTCCACTCATGATACGATACATATCACCATATTCAGCCAACAGTATGATTTGATTTGATACGATTGGATACGATACACTTACATCATTTACTGAAAGATTTTAAAGGGACAGTGTGGTTTTGCTGACATCTTGTGAGTGTTCAATTGACTGGGATTGAATTAATAAAATCTGAAAGAATCAATTTCACAATATATGGCTCTGACTGGACAGCAGAGATGGTAACAAGACACTTTTTGCAAGTCTCAAGTCAAGTCTCAAGTCTCTGAGGGAAGCAGCAAGTTCTAATCAAGTCTCTTATGGTTTTAGTAAATAATATTATAGAGTTGAAGTGCAACCGTGTTGTTTAATTACACAAAGTCCTAACTAATGTCCCAACTAATGACAGTTTATATTCTAGTGTAAATAAAAATAAAAAGTCTGCTGCTCCCTTTACCTCTAACTAATTACAGAAACTCCAGGTCCTGCTCTCATTGGAGGGTTTTAAGACATTTGATAATAACTTGGAGGCAAACACATCAGGCTGTAGATATTCTGACTGATTAATTATGGTTGATTTTGATATAGATTTGCGGTTTCCATTTGTTGTTTGATATATTTTTACAGTAATATAGTCATATATTTTATATTGGCTGCTCATTAAGTTTGTCAGAAACGCTGTTTGTCGTGCTGCTGTCTGTCTCAGGACACTCTGAACAAAGAGATGTTTAATGTCAGAGCTCTTTCTGTGAAATAAATAAAGAATCCTCCAGCCTCTCAAACGCAGTGTAATTGTAAGCTATTAACGCAGTAACATTAACATTAACATTAACATTAACGCTATGTGGTCAACAATAAACCTGTAACGTCAACTTAGTAGACATTAATAATTAATGTGTATTTCTCCCAGTTTAGATGGTGGAATGTGGTCCATTTGAACATTGGGGGTTTATGGGGATTGATTCTCTTTTGTATAATTATAATATATTATACAAATGAATAGTTATAATAATTATAATTTTCTGTATAATATTTGTTGTAACCCGCTCCAAGTGGCCATTGGAGGAACTGCAGGTTTCCGTTCTTCCGTTTAGGCTTCTTTGTTCGGCACCTGAGGTTGGTCTGAAGAAATATGCTTTCACGTTGAGCAAGCGAGACTGCTGCTAATTACGTATTTGAATCTGTGACTTGTTCACGCCAATACTATCTAACTGAGCAATGCAATTTCTTAATTTTTTTTGCTCTTCCAGACAAAAAACAGCTTTGTGCTGGACAGGTTCATAAAAATAATCAGAGACGTCTTTGTACACAAACATCCGGGCGTCTTCTGTTGAATTTTGATGGTTTGCATGCATAAGCGTTGCATTAGCGCCATCTGCTGGACTGTCCCTCAACCCATCTTTTCTGCCATTGGCATTTGCATTTGTGAAAAGGAAATGTCCCTGAATGTTGTGCATGTGTGAAAGGTTTTCTGGCTTAAATTTCCTATAGAGGATTCAATTGATTGATTGTTTTTCTTTTCTGTTATTTTTTAGCAAAAAGGCCAATATTTCTCAGGTTTAGTGTCATTTTTGTGAGGATGTGCTGCCTTTCTTTGTTTCATTCAATGGTAAAGTGAACATTTTTGAGGTTTTTGGAGTGTCGATCAAGGAAAATAAGCAATTTGATGATTGGCATTTTCCACTGTTTTATGACATTTTTATAGATTGACTTAATCCATAATGAAATAAAATGTTAGTTGCAGCCCCAGATTCAATAGTTATGGATGGTTTTAGTGGTATTTATGCCTTTAAACCAGTAATCAGATCAGTTCAGACATGTGAAAGGAAGAAGAGTGAATTGTTTATGTATCTATATCCTAAAATTCCAGGTGACCTTATTAATTGTATTATAATGATGTATTAGCCTATGTAGAATCAAAGCTAATAAAAAAAGTTACACAGTGTAATCTGACTACACCAGTGAAATGGCGGTTCCGGTCAGTATTCAGTCAAACTGCATGTTTAAACTTTAACTTGATCAAACATGAGCGTTGTTTTATCAGAAGTCTCGTTCGGTGGTTCAAAGTGAACATGGCAGGCCTGCCGAGCTTGTGTCTGTAATCAGATCCTCCGGCTCAGCAGATTCATGCTTTTTTTAAAAGCTAAATGTTCCTAAAAGCAGGTTTGTCCTTATTCTGCGATACCAAAGCAGGTACATGTTCAACGTGTTCGCGACTGCAGCGGTGCTTTGTGTTGGAAATCTTACAAACTTCATGTCTTTCATTCAGCGAGCAAAGCGGAAGCCGTAGGAAAGGATCTAAAACCCCACACACACACACAAAAAGGGGCTGCATGAAAGGGCAGCGAGCACAGAGTGATAGAAAGCAGCAGCAGCACAAGCCCGGCAGCACCGAGCTCCTGCCTCTTTTCCCTGGCCTCTGTTCCTTTAATAAACTCATGGTTATCTAGTGTAACAAATGTCTCGCTGCCATCATCAAGTCCAGGCGAGGAGGGAGGAGTTTTTAATGTTCAGTTTGTTCTATGGATCGATGTCTGCTGGCATCGCCTCTCCCCCTCGCATGCACCGTGCGTAATATACTGTACCATTAACCAAACGCTTTTTACGCGCATTCCCTCCGCATATTATCCGCCGAAAACTGCCCGCGGGACTGACTGACACGCGTCGATCAACATATGTGGCACTGATGGACAAAAACGGACGGTGAAAGGAGACGATTCGCCCCCCGTAGGAAGAGGAGGAAGAAGAAGAAGAAGAAGGTGAAAGAACAAGCCCGAGCGAACATCTGTTTCCCCCACTGAAAACGATTCTCTACTGGATTTTTTGTTTTTTGTGTTCATAGTGAGAGAGACTCAACTACTCCGAGAGACAAAATAAAGAATCGCGCACACTCTCTCTCTCTCCCCCCCCTCTCTCTCTGTATGCATGGACTATCGTAGACCGCATTCAGATTTCACCTGGGCACAGTAGTGAACTGCGACTCCAAAAAATGCCACGGAGGAAACAGCAGGCGCCCAAACGGGCTGCGGGTAAGCGATTTCCTCCTTCTTCTTCAAAGAACCTCTTTAATATGAGTGTATTATTTGTGTATTGTCTTTGTTATGATTCTGTGTATAGCTCGCCTATAGCACAAGGTTCCCCCCTCAAACTT